>NW_026068066.1:1895260-1925696 GCF_014885135.2 Alexandromys fortis | reverse complement strand
CTAGACCTGGATGGAGGTGGGTGGTCCTTGGACTTCCCACAGGGCAGGGAACCCTGATTGCTTTTGGGGCTGAGGAGGGAGGGGGACTTGAGTGGGGGAGGGGGAGGGAAATGGGAGGCGGTGGCGGGGAAGAGTCAGTAATCTTTAATAAATGAATAAAAATTAAAAAATATGGGAACTATTGACATCAAAATGAAGAAAAAAACTCTTTTTTTGTATTATTCTTGTGTAGCACAAAGCATTATAACTTGTGCTAGCCCAATATTTTTGATCAGTCAAATCTTTATTTCCATTTGCACGTACAAACCAGATTCTATGACTTATATAGGGTACTATGCCCAGCTATAAGTCAGGAGACAGGATGTGTGTGTTCTTGTCCATCAGTCCTGATCTCGTCATCCTCTCCTCCCCCTCTGCATCTTTCCTCTCTCAGTGAACTCCCTTCCCTTTTCTGCCTTCTATAGTCTGTTATGAAGATTCACACTGTTGCCCAGACTAGCTTCAAACTCCCTGTGATCCCCCTGTCTCAGCCTTGCAAGTGCTGGGATTATAGACCTAAGATACAATACCCATCTTTATTGTCAAACTAGATGAAAACGCATGCAATTACTTTGTAAGTGATAGAGGCATGGATGGTTTGAAGGGTGTTATTATGATCTTCACTTCCTCGCTGCTATTCATCTGCCTCCCTCTTCTGCCTGTAATGTCAGCATGATGTTTTGGAACAGGATCAAGGAGAAGAGCTCACTGGGAGACTGCCGTCCTTCTGTGGAGAAAGGATTGGCTTCTTGCAGAAGCCTTCAGGAAATATATCCAAATGTCATGTTTAGATCACGCTTCCTGATGGACTGGCCTTGTGATAGAAAACTAACTGGGTGACTCTCCTGTGGTAGAGACCATATGGCCCCTCATCGTTGGTTTTTGGCCTCTTATGGTCAAGTCAAGAGCTTAAGTCACATCCTGCTAATATTTCCAAAGAGTGCAGAAGAACCTGAACATTTCTATGAAAGCAGATTTAAAAGACAAACTGCATGAAGTTGTTATAAGAAAACACAGACACAGGAAAATTGTTTGGTAGTTCAACAAGGAATTGATAACCCAGCACTGTGTATACTCCGGGCTTGGGGCTACTGGCATCCCAGATCTGCTCCCCAGTAGCTGTGCCAACTTAGGAAAGGTTCTTTTTAGAAACAATAAACTAAGAACCTCTCCTTTTGCAAAAGACTGGTTTAATAGAGTTGTTTGCTTGTTTGTTTGTTCCCTAGCTTGGAAGATTTCAAAGTTGTATCTCTAGCTTGGACAAGATAACACTGTACAAAGGTAGGGAACATGAAAATGTTTCTTTTCTACACCTTTTCCATAGTTGTAGCTGTAGATACAACAGAAACAAAGCAGACATAGTCTAAGGAAGGACAGTGGGAAACGAGAGAACATGGGAATGAATCTGTCATGAGGGCAGGGCGCCAATTTGGGGGAAGAAGTGGACCGGCAAGGAGACGGAAAGAAATGAGGGAACTGGATAAGCACAAATCATATTGCTATGCATGGAAAAGTCACAATTAAACCCATTACTTATATGCCAACAACACTTTTGATTTAGAAATAAGAGCCTTAGATTAAAGTTAAGCCTTGGCAGTTGTAGACTGGCCTATCTCATATGCACAGTGTTCACCGTTGGAGTGCAGATACCGTGTTGTGTATCAAATACTGTTTCATTTCTTATTTTATTTTCTTATTATATTTTTAAAGTACTTATATATCCAATTTTAATAGACACTTAGGCTCTTGGGAACTCAGTTTCTGTAAAAAATGGAAACAAATAGAACGAATGCTTTCCTTGTGCATATTAAACAACCTCAAGAATATACAGTATCAAAAATTAATTTAATTTGTGGGTAATTAATAAAATCATTAACATTATTTACACTAAAATTTTACTTATATGTGAGTGTGTATGTGGATATGCAAGCCTCAGTTCGGGTGCCAAAGGACGGTGAGGCCAGAAGCGCTGCCTCCCAATGAGATCTTTATAGGCAGATGTGAGCAGTGGGATGGGGCTGCTGGAAAACAAACTTGAGTCCCCTGGAAGGAGAGTTTGTGCTTTGAACCACTGAGCCTTCGCTCATTTCTTATTTTAAAAACATGTTTAGAAACAAGACAGAGCAGAAGTTGATTCTGTTTTTGAGGACACAAAGTCCTCAGCATTAGCTCAACCAAGCCCGAGCTCTTCAGAGATATATGACCTGCTTTTGCTGGTGTGTGTAGTGTGTGTGTGTGTGTCTGTGTGTGTGTGTGTGCATGAGTGTGTGTGTATGTATGTGTGTGTGTGTGTGTGTGTGTGTGTGTGTAGGCCAGAGATCAAACTTGGGTATTAGTTCTCAGTTGTTATCGACTTCGTTTTATGAGACAGGGTCTCTCACTGGGACGTATAGATAAGGCTAGAATGGTGGTCAATAAGCCAGAGGGATCTTCCTGTCTCTGCCTCCCTAACACTGGGGTTTCAAGTTTGTGCTACCATGCTCAACTTTTTGTGTGGGGTTGCAACTCAGTGCTTATGTTTGCAAAGCAATACTTCCTGGTAAAGCTCTTGGACTGGTCTTCATCATACACACAGCAGTGGTGATTCCTATATATTTTAAAGAAGATGCCAGGTGCTTTGCTGTTGGTGATGTGGTAATATCAGTCTGCTATGTCCCAGAGAAGAAGGAAGGTGTGTGCACTGAGCCCCAGATGCACGAGCACCAGTGTATTAAGGAAACCTCAGTTCCTTTTAGCCCATAGTTTCGCAGAAAAGTCGGTGTCTAAGCCACATAGCCACTTTGTAAAGAATTCTAGAGCAGGGCACAATGACACAGAGGAGATATTGTAGGATTCCAAATTCACAACCTATCTGGGCTTGATGGCAGTTCAAGGCTGGGTGCAGCCTCATACCAAATTCAAAGCAGCCTGGTTTAATGTGCAAGCCCCTATCACACAAAGAGAAGAATATTATTATTTATATATCTATTTACAAAGTATCATATCTCTTGTCGCTTAACAATCTGAATGCAGCTGGTATTTAGGTATATTTCCGAGATCTTGTGTCTGAAGAAGAAATGGATCATTACTTCAATGATTATGGTTTTTCAAATCTCACAAAGCACCTCCTTAGAGAAATTCACTCAATTGAAGTTATCCCTGCTCTACACAAACCTGTTAAAGGGGAGGCGCCTTCACTTAGGGAAGAGTTTCTCTGGATCTTTCCGGAGTTCTCCAGGGCAGGTCACTGAGGAACATGGGGTAAAACATGCTTGTCAGTGCTCCCTGCCTGGTAGCCGAGGCTCTACAGTGAATCTGAGCTGTTACTGTGATACCTTGAATGCTTACCTTAGGTTTGCCACTAGCCAGGGGAGAGGAGGGAAACACCAGAAGCTTGGCATTTTATATATGTACTCCCCTAATTGGCTCAAAACGCGATTTTCAGTTTCAGATCAGTGGGAAGACAGCAGAGCGTTTGGCTCTGCCAGACAGCGGCAAGATGAATCGGTACAGCAGACATACGGCTGAGAACTAACGGGCCCTGGCCTCCTAAGCGGGGGTCAGCCCTAACTCATCCTCACTTCTCAGATCCTTTAAGGGTGTTTATTATCTTCTAGACACAATCTACTCTTCTGATTATTCATTTTTCATTACTATGGAAAGCAAGATTAAATTGTTTCAGCAGCAACTGCTTACATTAATCTTTCAAATATGTATTCCATGTAAAACTCTTGTCAGGCAAATGGATCTAATTGCTGCCACCCATACAGCCACAGATAAAAGTAATCCCGCCTGAAATAAAAGGAATTCTGAAATGTAGGGTGCCGTGGAAAACACAGGCACAGACAGCACACACCCAGTGCTGGATTCAGAGAGCGGGTGGGGGCGGGGGAAGGATGCTAGAGAGTTCATTTATTAGACCCAGGAAATTTATTCCATTAACATTTTAATTTCAAAAGTAATTTAAATTAGCACTTTATTTAACTGTGAAATTAGATTACTCTCTGTTTAACATGCAATGCACTTGTGAGCTTAATACATGGCAAGTGCCAAGGAGGAAGACCGTATCTCCGAATGCCTATAAATTGTATTTCAGTGTCTGTGAGACTGTCAACAACTGCCTCGTTTCACAAAATGAGAGGTGCAGCTGCGGAGGACTTGAGGGAACAGCCTGAAGTCGCACAGATAGACAGCATCACATACAGAAAGAAGCAGGGCCAGTGGAGGTTTGCGTGTATTTGGAGGGCTTGGTGATCAGAAGGAGTTATTTCTTCTATTCCTTAGTAAAATACTTACCTCTTTTCCATTTCCCTTCCTATTTCATCTCTCCTTGTAACCAAACACGCAACTTTTGAAATAAAGATGAGTTTATTTGCTACCTTCTGGAAAGACTCCATAAATAAATAAGACGTTGACTGTTATATTCACTGGAGACAAGAACGAAAACAGTTGCCATGCACTGAATAAGCAGCCACGTGCTGTTCTTTGAGCTCAATCTACTGTGGGTATGGCAGCAAGCACACGAACCCAATGCAAAGTCAAGGCAAGGGATGGAGCCATGAAGCCAATGTCAGAAAACTGTGTTTTGGCAAGAATGGAAGCCCAGCAGTTTGCTTCCTTTGGGGTTTGTTCTGAAGTGCATCTCCTGACTATGGCTTGTGCATAGGTAGCAAGTCCACAGAGAACAGGGAACAGGATATCACAGTGTACCTGTCTGAAACTGGAAACTCATAGGGCAAAGCGTGCTGATAGGACCCAGGGCAGAGCACAGAGACCCAGAGAAGAATACAGAGACCCAGGGCAGAGCACAGAGACCCAGAGCAGAATACAGAGACCCAGGGCAGAGCACAGAGACCTCAGAGCAGAGAGACCCAGAGTAGAGCAGAGAGACCCCAGGGCAGAGTACAGAGACCCAGGGCAGAGCAGAGAGATCCAGAGCAGAGCAGAGAGATCCAGAGTAGAGCACAGAGACCCGAGGCAGAGCAGAGAGGCCCCAGAGCAGAACAGAGAGGTCCAGGGCAGAACACAGAGACCCAGGGCATTGCAGAGACCCAGAGCAGAGCAGAGAGAGCACAGAACAGATCAGAGGGACCCAGAGCAGAGCAGAGAGACCCAGGGCAGAGCAGAGAGGCCCCCAGGTCAGTGCAGAGAGGCCCCAAAGTGGGTTCGGACTTTCAAGCTAGAGGATGATGTCTCCGGAGCTTGCTTCAGGACCCGAGGAGCAGTCTTTACCTTTACCCATAAGAAAAGCGCACCTGACCAATCTGACCGCTCAAGACACAGCTCCAGGAACTGGGTCTGAAGAGCTGGGCCCTGAAGTGCACTGAGCTGGCTGTGCAGAACCTTGTGGTCCTAACCTGTTCTTCTAGAAAGGTGTTCTGAGTACTGAACCAGAAGTACCTGAAAATCAGACAGCAGGTGTGGACAGAGGAAGGCAGACAGCCATGAGACAAGACACATTTTCGTATGTTAGTAACATCACAACAACACGGCTCCATCCGGAAGTCAGCAATCACATGTAATTTAGTTTAAATTCCTCTGTGTGGGGTGGGATCTCTCAGGGAGCCTTGGCAAACATCTTGAGGTGCTTAGCTCGCAGTTGAGAAGGCAACTTGAAAAGAGATTACAAATTATCTTCCTCTTTCTTTCCTTTTAAGACAAGGCCTTGCTCTAGCCCATGCTGGATGGACTCACCATGTTCCTTTTGCCTCAGCTCCTCAAGCACTGCTATCAGAGGCATGAACAGCCATGTGTGGCAAGAAAATTCCTCATGTGCAAATGTTCTAATGCTCTTAGGATAAATAGTGCGTCCTGCATAGACACAGTGTTTAGAAACATTCTTTTTCAAATAGTTCATAAATTATTAAGATATCCTTGGTTAAATAAATACATACAATTTACATCTAGTTAAAAAGCTACGTAAATTAGCAAAATGATTTTTTGGTTATTATTTCTAAAACTATCAAGGCCCTCATAACAACGATCAAGAATCACGTTGCTAACGACTGCAATAAAGGTGGATGATGTCACCATCAAAAATGGATACCCAGACTTGGCACAGAGCTTGCAGCAGCAAAAGCCTTTAGTTATGGGTAGCCTCTGTTTTTTCTTATTTAAATAGTATGAGGTTAACTTTCTATGACTAGGTGATAGGATTGGCATTGCCAACCAGTGGGTTTGGCATAAACCAAAATCCTTTCTAATGTAGATGGGTCTCAGCCAGTCAGTGGAAGGCTTTACAAGAAAGGGTTCAGGTTCAGAATAAGCAGATCTCAAGATGGAAACTCTGTCAGCACAGGCAGGAAAGAGGGCCAAAGCCAAGTTTCAGTAGATATTGCTTGCTGTATCTACTGAAGAGCAAAGGAGGCTTTTTTCTGAGCAGACCTTGCCTGTTCCCGAAATTGTGGGAGCTAGTACTTCAGACGATATTTTAACCTTTCCTCTTTTCTCTTTAGTTTCTCCTTTCCCCTCTCTCATTTCCCCCCTTACTCTGCTTCTCATTTACACATCCATAAATGTCCTCTGCTCTCTAGAGAGCCCTGACTTCCGTATACAGCATGATACTTCTCTTTATTAAGTCCACTCCGCTGTCACATGGCTTGAGCCAAGAGTCCCTTCACCCTCAAAACATAGGTTGTGTCCTGGGTTGGATAAGTTTTATGCCAATTTTATATACAAAGCTAAGGATATTTAAAGATCTTGATATTTGATAGGCACAGCTTCCTTCACCTATGGTGGTGTTTTCAAAGTTCTTTGCATCTCCCAATAATATCTAAATACATATGTATATATATATTATTGTGAGTTATAAAGACTCATATGTGTGTGTGCATGTGTACACACACAAGCATATGTATGCATATATACTGAAAAACCAAAGGGCTTAGTGATGTTCCTGTCAATACTCTACAGTGTTTTCAGTTGCTTCTGTTAGATAAATGAAGTGGGATTATAAGAGATAAGCCAGACAAGAGTGTGATTGCAGAGTGTCCTTCCTTTAGTACCTCACCAGGTGCTGTGTATTTTGTGCACACGGAGGGGCAGAATGAGGTTAGCATAGTGTGAAAAGCTTCATGCTGTCTCAGACTTCAGTCTTCTCTAGCCTATTTCCTTTCCCTTGCAGATCCACAAAGTTTAGTTAGATTGTCTGCCATTCACTGGAGTCACTGATGGTGGCCAGCCATGTATCCCTCCTAAAGCCTCCAGGCAAGCTCTGTCCTCACCTACCATGTCCTCCTCCAAGTTCTCATTCCTAAAGCTCCACTCAACATGCTGCCTGTGCTGGGTATTCTCAGATGATAGAAGTACCTGAAAGGGTCCCATCATTCAATATGGAGTTTGGCTTAAGACAAAGGAGACCAAGATCAACATAAACATGTTCTCCACAAACACTGCTTCTAGACATTGACATATAACGGCAGCTCTAGGTGCATGGGCAAGAACCATAGGGCAGAAACAGGATTTTGAGTGGCAATGAAAGGGACAAGCAGCCGGAATGCGCTCCTGGAACAGGTATCCAGGAGAAGTCCTTGCATATGAGAAAAGAAGCTAGGCTAAGCTTTCTGGTTAATCAGAGCACAGATGCACAGAAAGCTAGGTGTCTCTGTCATGTTACTGTCAGTGAGGTCTGACTGGAACCCAACAGACTGAAGCAGAGTTTGTTTACAATTGGATCAAAGAGCAAAAAGGTCAACCATTGATAATGACAGTGCAACTGTATCCCACGCTGAGCTGTGTAGACATGTGGGACCTGAGATGCTCATCTCAGTCCAAGAACCAGCATTTGCATTTATCTGGAAGAGCTCAGGATCTTAGAAGCACTGGGAGAGCCTGTGAGGGCCTCTCTCTCCCCAGTATTCTCTCCAATGTTTCTCTTCCCGTAGTTCACCCACCCTGTCATTATAGTCACTCAGCCTTCAAGAGAACAAACACACAAGATGCATTTAAGAGGAAAGAAAAACGACTCTTTATGGTTGTGAGGTTGTCATTCAACAAAAGCAAAATGCATTTTTAACTAAAATTTAGAAGATGCTACATTGGAAAGCTTCCTCTCCAATTATGTTTAGAGCAAATTTAAGATCTTTAAAAGCTGCTACTGCAAATTTCATAAGCCCACGTAAGCACACAGTAGCTCAATTGCCATATACACAAAGGCACATGCCAATGAAACAGGAGGAAGCCCGAAAAAGAACTCCAAAGACTTCTGCCTATAGACAGATGGAAAGATACTGAATAGCAAGAAAGCAAAGCTGAAAACTTAAATATAAGACCAGACATCTTCCCAATAAATTTTGCAAACAATAATAAATAAAGACTGAATTATATCTAAAACAACAAAAGAAGTATAAGTGTTCAGAAGCAAGAAACTAAAGCAACAACCAGCAGTGTACTTAAGTTTAAGATGATATTCCAAGGATTCGACAAGCTGTGACAGGAAGATTGAGTTTGACTAAACAAGCTTTGGGATGTGCTCAAGCAAAACCATCCAAACCTTAACAGATAATTCTCTTTTTTCTCCCGAAAGATGCCTTCCTATCATGTTGTGCAACATCAACAGGCAGGAGGCTTAGCCGCAGACAGGAAAACACCAGCTAATGGAAAATGAGGAAGTTAATAAATGAAGTCAAATTGAGTATTTTATGAGCACTGCTGAAAACACACTCAATGACATAAAATGCCATCGTTATGACTGAGCATAATAAACTCATTACTTGTCTTAAAGGCTATGGCGATAGAAATCATTTAAATCAATTGAGTTACTGTTTCTTAGCAATTTGATAAGAAGGAAAAATAGTGTAATTGGGAATGAAGTGCCCCTTTGGGAGCTGAAGACAAGCCAGCTGGGTTCTAAGTGTACTTTAATCTGTTTGTGTATCTCTCCCTCCTTGTTAGGAAGAAAAGAAGAGCCAGAAGAGAGCTACTCAGTGGAGTTGCCGAAGCTCTGGGATTTGTAGAATTTCAGTTATCACCAAAGCTTTAGTCTGATGGACATCCTTTTTTTACTCCTCTATTCTATTATTACAGAAGGCTGATGGATAGTGTCGGTGCCTGAGATTGTGAGAGAAATTGCACTGGGCAGTAAGTAAGTAAAGGCAACAAGGTCCCTCAGGGTTTCTAGGAGGCCAGGGCTCCCAGAACCATGTCTAGGTGAAGCTGTGTTCATGAGATCTTGAGTCTTTCTTTCCTATCACCCCATCCTGTATGGGTGCTAAGGAGAGGTTCAGCCACTCTGAAGAAAGGAGACATGGATAAAATATTTATTTTATTACCAATAAAATATTTTTTGGTATGACTTATGATCACCAAATAAGAGAATCTGATGAATAATAAGTATCATTAATACTGTAAGGCATACCTTGGACAGCTTTTGCTAAATGGACCAGACAGGGAAAATCCAGTCTTCATTATACATCACTCTCATAGTTAAGTATGAAACTTTACTCCTACACAGCAGTAGCAGATTTCCAATAAAAGCACCCACACATCAAAAGGAACTTAAAATCTAGATGATCTCTCTGCTTTTCCTGCTTCAAGCATCCTTACAGAAATGATATTCACAGCATCAAACTTCCTACCCTCACAGTCTCTGAGATTCTAGCCTCCAAACACTGACAAAACCTCAGAAGCTAAGAAGGCTGAAGGATCACATGATGTGTGTTAGTATATTAAAGGTGAGTCCAATTGACTCAATCTTACAGATTCTTCCTTATATCTGTTAAGACTGGTCAGGGGTTCTGGACTTTAGTGATAGGAATACAGCTGGGGATGATCAAACATGTAACAATAACAGCAATAACAATCGATCATGGAGGAGGCATAGGTAGAAATTTAAAACCCTTCCATCTTGTTGGTAGAATAAGTCCTTCCCCAATACACCCAATGATATCAATAACAGAAGCAATTCAAAGTCTAACAGAATGACAAGGAGTGGCCCGTCTCTTTTCTGCTCTTATGCTTGACTTTCAGCAGAGTCTCCAGCTTTGCCAGCCTTCAGCTGTCTGAAGTGAGAGACACAGATTGGACTTTGCTTAAAAAGTTTCCTTAGATCCTTTTGTGCATTAAAGTTCTTTCTACCGAAGTCTCCTATTAACAAAACTGACATAAACAGGAGCCTGTTGGTCCTGAATGTGTGTAGGTTAACTAGATGTCTGTCATTTGCAACATAAGAAGACAATGTTTCTGAAAAGCCATGTCTCCTTAGATATGTGGAATTCCCTTATGTTGAATCTGAGTGTGCTTTAGGATAGTAGCATTGGGGTGTGACACCAAGGACATAGAAATGTGTATAGCAACAGTAGTGCTGGCTGCAGGAAGACCATTTTATAAACAGAATGATTGTATAAGGAAAAGAAAATACAGAGTCTTCAGGGAGTCTTTATAGGCAGCACTATCAAGGTAAGGTAGAGTAATACCTGGAGTCTGGGGTGGGGTGGAAGGAGCTGGTGTCCTAGGGGTGAACATATGGAATTTTAAATCTGCACTCAGCCCTGGAAGAGTCAGCTATGGGAAGGACAAAACCTGTGTTAGAATCTTTTCTACTTTGTCTGAGTTTTTAAATAATAGATTGTTTGGCTGGAGGTCCAGATATGATGAAAATGTTTTTGGTACAGGACTAATGATTTTCTATAAGCTACAATAGGTAGATCTTTCTTTTGCAAAGACTGAAAGTATTATAAGGACAAGTATTTATGCACACTGCCTAAAGGCTTTCTCAGCAGGATATTACACAGCACAACACAACACAACACACACACATACACATAAACACACACAGAGGTAGGAGTGGGAGGAAAGAACTTTAATGCACAAGAGAATCTAAGGAAACTCTTTAAGCAAAGTCCATTCTGTGTCTCTCACTTCAGACAGGAATGACTGGCTCTTGGCACCTGAGTGGTGCTCAGATGGGTCCCATGGACCTCCAAGTACAGTCAGACAGACATGTGTAAATACTGTCTTCACCAAGGAGGTCAGTGCCTTGTGCTGCCTTCCCATGCAGGGTTACACCAAAAGGATGACAACCAAGGCAGAGTCTTACAGACACCTAGTGTTATGATGGAATTTGTTTCTCTTCTTAGGGGAGTGGGAAGTTTTTAACTTTCAGTGAAGCTGTTGTTCTTGCTATTATAGTGATTATCAAATAATTAGTTTTAAAGGTAGCTTCTTTTCCAGTCTAGCAAAAGGTACCATCCAACAATCAAGGCTACCATCATCTATCTATCTATCTATCTATCTATCTATCTATCTATCTATCTATCTATCTTCTATCTATCTATTCATCCATCCATTCATCCATTTATTTATTTTGAGGCAGAGTCTGTCTACATAGCCTTGGCTGTCCTGGAATTAACTATATAGACAAGGATGGCCTCAAACTCACAAAGATCTGTTTGTCTTTGCCTCCAGAGTTTTGTGATTAAAGGCATGTACCACCACACCCAGTTTCCACACCTATTATTATACCTACTCTCAAATGAAAACTGAACAAGAAAAAGAAAATCACTGGACTTCTTCAGAGCTATGAACAAAATCATTATGAATTCCTAAGAATCGTCAAGTTGGTTGTATGAATGTACAATGGCAAGAGATTCTATTTTGAGTCCCCAATGAAGTCCTGTAGAATCAGACAACTGCTTATTGCTTTCCTTATTTACCACTCTCATGCTTTGGACTCAACTTCATCCTGCCTGACTCTAGTTTTTTTTTTTCTTTTTTTGGTTTTTTGAGACAGGGTTTCTCCATAGCTTTGGAGCTTGTCCTGGAACTAGCTCTTGTAGACCAGGCTGGCCTCGCACTCACAGAGATTCACCTGCCTCTGCCTCCCAAGTGCTGGGATTAAAGGCGTGCTCCACCACCTCCCGGCCTGACTCTATTTTTTAAGTCAAACATCTGAGAGCCTTGGATGGATGCTCTAGGACATGATGCCCACTCCTTCATCTGCATCTCTCCTGGGTTCTCCCATCAGAGACCCACTGAATGAAGACATCTGCCAGCTTACCTCTTACCTTAGTGAAACAGCATTCAGCAGGCAGTGTTTCAGTGATTTTTGCTAAACTGTAAACATCTTCCCAAGGGTGATGACCACTTCCCTTTGGGTGGTTTTTATGCCCAAGAATGGACAGCACAAAGTGCTGATAAAGTTTAGAAAGGTGCCTCTGAGAGACTCTTCCAGTGGTTTCTCATGTATAGTTTAAAACAGAATTTTCATTGTCCAAATTGGAAAAAAAATATAAAACACAGTGGTTCAACTATTGTATAAGCTAATCATGAGTCATGTTATTATTGAAAGCTCCTTTTGAAAAGCAGGTTTTGAAGAATTATACATAACTGTGTAGAAACAGTTGGCACTGAATTGCAAGGGGCCGGGCTCAAAACAACACAAACCTCATGCTGAAATCTGAACTCTTTCCTAGACATGGTTATTCATGTGCTTTTGCTTTGCTAAAAGTTGAGGCTATAAGGCACCATGAAGGGTGTGCTCCTGTGAGTGCGTATAAACCAGTGGGTAGCTATTAGACAGTGTGAGGGGGTGTGCTCCTGTGAGTACATATGAACAAGGGGGTAGCTATAATACAGCATGAGGGGTGTGCTCTTGTGATTGCAAATGAACTAGTAGGTAGCTATAAGACAGCGTGAGGAGTTTATTCCTGTGAGTGCATATGAACCAGTGGGTTGCTGTCAGAGGACAATCTCAATGCTATTAATTTGGTGGTCTCTACCTTTATTATTTTTTTAACATGGTCTCTTACCTGGAACTCAGCTAGTAGGCTAGACTGATTAACCAGTGAGCCCCAGGTTCCAATAAACTGGGATCACAAGGCACCTCAATATCCAGCTTCTTTACTTGACTTCTAGGGCTAGGACCCAGGTTCTCATATGGTGTAAGAAGTCCTTGTGGATATGTGTTGCATTTATTGGTTAATAGATAAAGAAGTGATTTGGGCCTATGGCAAGGCAGAATAGAACAAGGCAGGAGTTCCAAGCAGAGATACAAGAAAAAAAGAAAGTGGAGTCAGGGAGATGCCATGTAGTTGCTGAAGCAGACAGATGCCAGAAACTTACTGGTAAACCATGAGCCTCGTGGCAATATACAAAATATTAGAAATGGGTTAGTTTAAGATATAAGAGTTAGTTAATAAGAAGTCTAAGCTAATAGGCTAAGCATTGTTAATATTATATTAATATAGTTTCTGTGTGATTATTTTGGCTCTGGGCAGCTGGGAAACGAACAAGCAGTCTCTGTTACACTTATATTGTAAGGCAAGAACTTTATGAACTGGTTTATTCTTCCAGCCCTGTGAAAGTGTTGTCGAGAGCCTGTCTGTACCTTCTACATTCAGCAAACCCTGGGAAAAAGTTCAATATTAATTAGCCGTGGATTTTAGCTTCTGTGGCCTATCTGCTGTGAACTATTCTTCTTCTTTTGAGTCATTACTAATGTTCTTTTCAAAATAAAGATGACTGTCTTATTTAGCTTCCCACTGCCATGATAAAAAGTGCTGGAGAAGAAAGTATTCATTTTATCATACAGCTTGTAGTTCATCATCCAGGGAAATCAGGGCAGGAACTCAAGGCATAAACTGGTTCAGAAGCCAAAGAGAAATGGTTCTTATTGACTTGCTCATTCTGTTTTTATATAGTACCCAGGACCACCATTGCATGGCCCACAGTGATCTGGGTCCCCCTACATCAACCATCAATACAGAAAATGCAGCACAGGCCAATCTGATGGGAATGGGGACATTTTTTTCAGGGGCTGCTCCTCAGATGACTCTAGCTTATGTCAAATTTCTAGCAGGGTCTCTTATCTGGATATAGGATGCCATCCTAAGCATCCTGTGTCTTCTCAAATCACAGTCACTGACAGCTGAAGCATGGGGACAGAGTCAGCTCTGGCCCGAATCACCCTTCTGAAGGTGGACAGCACGAGGCAAGTCAAATACTATCCTGCTGCTCCAGTGAAATGGAGCAGGCTAGTTAAGAGTCCTGGGCATCTTCCAAAGATTCTGATCCCATGCTTTCCCGACTCAGATATGTCAGGAACACACGACAGTTCAGGAAAGAGGCACCCTAGGCATGCAGCACATGGGTGATTGATCAGTCTGCATGAGAAGTCGCTGCTGAAAAAATTAGATCAGCTGCGAGCACATTTTAAATTGTGAAAAGGATAATTTTAGGCTTGTAACTCATAAAAAGAATGCATTAAACAGGTACTAAAAGTCATTCATGCTGGAATTGGCAGGAACGTCTTCCTCCCCCACTCCATCAGGGAAAGAAAGTTATGTGTTTTTCAATTCAGAATGTTCTGCAGCCGAGATGTCATTACAAAATATATGAAAATCCATGCCAAATTTGTCTTAGTAAGTGTATTCTTTAGGTTTTATAAAAACCCATTCTAAATAGGGCAGTGTATTTGGCTCTCCTGCCGTGAAAATTATCAGTTTATCACACACAGCTTTGTAGAGCATTTTCTAAGGAAGCAAGCCACCCACATTCTTAGGTTGCTTTCCTTGTAGGCCAAAAGGTAGAGGAGAAACACAACAGCGATGCCATGCCTGGAAAAATACCATGAGAAACAAGTTACCTATAAGATAAAACCTTATGGAATTAATTATGTTCTGATTTGCAATGCAAAACAGCCAGTACCCTTGAGTTTGGAAAAGGAAAATCACCTTTGAAGGCCAACATTACCACTAAGCTAGGTCATCAATTGCATGAAGATTTTTTCCTGAGTCCTGTTCTGTTCAAGTATATGTCATAGCTGCTTTCAAATCTGGGATTTTGTTGCCAGTGAAAGAACTCAGAAGGAATCCAAAGGACAAAAGAGATGCACCCAGGACAAAGACAGACAAGGATAATCTAGTATACACACTGGGAAAAACGATAAGGCCTGAGCATCACCGACTATACAGCAAAGGTACATGCTCAGACCTCTCCAAAAACACAAAGTAAGAAGAGAGGTCAGGCCGCTGCCTGCTTTACAGTAAGCACTTAAGGTACAATCATGTTACTACCAACTTTCATACACAAATTCCAGAGTCAGGAAGAAATGGGGTCCACAAAAATACACGTGTGTCTTGAAATGGGTCATTGAAGCCACCCAAACAAACTCACTTCCGGGAAAAACCTCCATTTAGTCTTCGACATGATATCATCTATCAATATCCATGGATATAATGTTCTTGGTAAAAATATAAATGATTATAGAGAAAAATATCTTGTTTTCATTTTTGTGCAGTTGAACAAAACCAACTAAGCCCTTTAAGTGCAAGCAGGAAAAGGTGCCATTCTAGGCCTAGGAGAGAACGTAATGGGTGCTTGGTGTGGAGAGGACATACAAGGAAGACCAGCTCAGACTCATGGATCTCTCACGAGCAAGTCTTCCGTCCATTTCTGTCTGAAGAAACATAACCGCAAGAACATGGTACTATAAACAGATGCAGCTAGAGATTGAGCAGATGTTACCAAAATCTAGTTCGGTTAGCCAAGCAAACTACCAGGGTGGGGTAAAGGCAGATATAAGGTGGAATAATTTACATACAACATATCTACCATTTGTTAACATGTACCATGTTCTCTTGAACATGACCATGTGCCATCACAGTAGATTGCATGGGAAATGGTACTCTTCTCCCTAATTAATGCTGCTTCTACCTAATTAATGGTACTTAATATTCTGTGGAGATTAGGGCAGGCCACAGCCTGTCTGATTTAATGTACAAACCTATGTATTCTAATGCACAGGACATTTTCTTTCTTTATTGATTTTCAAAACATATCACATATGAGTCCATCCATTTGATTTATAGAAAAGGAATAGTTGTGAAGAACCATAAGAATGACACAATGTAAGTTTACTAGTTGCAATAAATGCACCAAGCTAGTGGTGGAGACTAATAAGCGAGGGGAGAGGCCAAGCATGGAGGGGGGGGCAAGGACATGGTGAAAGTTCTGACTGCTTCTTTGTTGTGATTTAAAACTGATCTTGAGTTATATATAAATATAATATATGTGAATATATATTATATATAAATGCATGTATATTCTTACTGTAATGGTTGGATTTTGTAGTAACAACAGAAAAAAAAATAAAACAGCTTTTGAAATTGGTTAATCCTTGTTACAGTTACATACATTATGTGAAAAAGCCATGCATGTGGAGATCATGATAGAGTTTCCAGACTCTGTTTTGAAATTAAATAAATCTTGAAATTTAGGAACATGGCGGGAATGAGCCATCCATCCTTTGTGCTTACAGAAGCAAAGGCCTCAACACAGCTTTGATTTGAGTTTTGTAACTTTGGAGAAACACAAATAATTTGGGAAAAGTTCAGGCAGGGGTGATGAAAGCAACAAAAGGGTTTGAAGGTAAGAAAAAAGGCTGACAAATGAGTATTAATTACCCTCCGAAGGAAAGAGCACAGGGAACTCGGGAGCCTCCTTGAAATGCAGCAGAGGTTGTTGTATAAAATATGATCACCGTGATTCACAATTCCATAGGGAAGGAAGACAGAGGAAGCAGGCTTAGGAGGAAGCATAGCGAATTTAGATGAAATAAGGAATAAATCTTTCATTCTAAGAGGCAAAGGCACTAAAACAGGCAACCCGCTTTAGGCTTTAGAGCACTGTTTCCCCCCAGAGCCTTCTATAGGTGAGCCAACTGTGCCTGCTTGCCTTCCACACCACCTTCTCTGGAAAGCCCGTGTTCTCCCCTTCTCTGAGTGGAGCGCTTCCTCAGTATGTAGCAAACATCAGATAATTTCTATAATAAATTCTACAGTGCCCTGGACATGACAAACCTTACAAATGTTCACTTTAACCTTCTTGCTAAAATGTAGGGTCAAATCAACTGACTGATACAATCATGGGTTACACAACTTTTAGTCTTTCTTTGTTGTTTCTTTCCTATTTGACTTTAGGAAGTTCTTCAGAAGTTCTTATCTATATGCATTGTCCCCTGAGCCAACTGCTGCTAATGTTCAAAATAAACTGAAGAATAAAAATCTATGTGAGGATAGAGAGATGTCTCAGTGATCAGGAGCACATAACCCTTTTTACGGAGAACCTGAGTTTACTTCCCAGTACTGACAGCAGGTAGCTTCACAACTGCCTGTGACTCCAGCTCCAGGGAATTCCATAACCTCTTTTGGCCTCTGTGAGCACCTATACTCACATATACACCTTTGCCCATCTACACACACACACACAGAGAGAGAGAGAGAGAGAGAGAGAGAGAGAGAGAGAGAGAGAGAGAGAGAGAGAGAGACTTACAAATCTAGTGATGTATGAAAACTTCCTTTTTCTCATAAGGCTTATTTCTCCACCAAAGAGTAGAGTTTGGGGGAAATTCTCCAAGATTATTCCAAGAAAGCCACACAAAATGAACCATATTTCCCATTTTTGCTTACTTTGCCTAGTTTTGGCAATGGAGCCAGGAAAGTCAATGCACAAATAAGGACCTAAGGACCTAATGTGACTGAAAACGTGAGCTTCCAGCTGGAGTCTGTGTAGAAAGAGATCTGGAAAATTATTCAGTAAGTTCATCTTCCTTTTCCCATGAAATACTAAGGTAGCTACTGGCCACGAATGACAAGAAATAAATAGCTTAGAGCCTGCAGCGGCTGACACAAGAGTCCTTAGTGGAAAAATCTGGGGAACATGTCCCCGGCCTCGAGGTCACTCAAACTGACTTCCGGAAAGTCCTTGTCAGGTTGAATTGTCAGCACCTGGCATGCGCTCTGCATCTCTCAGTTACTGAAGAAGTAGAATTAACCCCGTACCTACTTCCAGGGTAATGCCAGAGTGATTATTCACACGTTCACCTGTATGCAGGCACACATGAGCATACGTGCACATGTGTGCATGCACACAGACACACACATACACACCATTCAGTTACAAGTGCTAGAGAGACAGTCAGCCAGTGCAATGCTTGCATAGCAAGCATGAGAAGCTGAGTGGATCCAGCAGCCCTACAAACACTGTTGATTGCCACATGCGTATAAAGGCAGCACTGAGGAGCACTGATACTATGATTATGGAGATTCGCTGACTGAATCAGTGACCTCCATATACATCAAAGGACCATTCCTTAAAAATAAGGTGGAGAGTGACAGAGTATGACACCCAACTGCAACCTCTGGCCTCCATATGTACACACACGCAGGTACAGTCCCCCACATACACATCTGCCTGTACTTAGGGTGTAGACCAAAACAAAAATATACACATACAATTTTTAGTTACAGAGCTTTTTAAAATGGCAGTATAATAGAATTAGCTCATCCTGGGGAAGGATTTCTTCCAGATAGGGCGTCACTACTGCTATGACAAAGAGGTCACCGATCACCTTTTGCAGGGGATAGAGTCTGAATCCTGAAAAACCCTCCATGAGAGAAATAAAGAAATAAAGGGAATATCTTTATCCTTATATTTCTATTCAGGTGATTACACGTGTCTTGTTTTCCTTTCAGTAATAAAACAATGTGTGTTCCTTTGTTCCTCTTTTTATAAACGGACAGATGAATCTACATACCAGCACATTCGCCAGCCATAAAGGGAAAGTCTGTTTTGATGCTCTTTAGCCAGGAAAATGAAAGCCCCCCTCACCACCACAGCACAGAACGCTGAGCCTGTCTAGGCACAGAAGACTGGAGACATTCCTCGAGCGCCTCGTCTGCAGAACTGCCCAGAGAAGCACCTCGGAGCCATAAGTGCCACCCTGCAATCTCAAAGGCTCACACTGCAAATACGGTCATTATCTCCTGGAACTGATCTAATCCTGTGCCCGACGCCATAAAATAAAGGTTCCTTTTGAATACCAAATACAAGGACTGGGACCAAAAGAGGGGGAAAAAGTGACAATAATTTGACAGTGCTTTAAGGAAGAGTGGGTCTTTCCCTCCTTCCTGTCACAGCAAATCACACCAAATGATAATGGCTCTGTGGGCTGAATGAATGGAGATACATTTGCTGAGCTGAGGAAATTCCACAGGCAGACTGCAGCAGAGGAGTTCGCTCATTAGTGGCTCTCGTACTCGGGTACACACAGCGTATTTCACAAACCTACAAGGGTGTTGGGCTGCAGCTGTACATACATGCCGGCATTCCCTTTCCAAGTACAGAAGGAGGAAAAAATGTGCTTATCTCTTTAAAAGTCTTGACTCTCGCGTGGTGCTGATGTGTTTATAGGTATTTATAGATGTGCATGTGAGAGCTCCATTAATTCAACTTAACAAAGAAAGCAGACACACTATGGTGACATTTATGAACATCTGTGCTAAAATCATGAATAAGGATTATCTATAACACTTGGCCGGAGAAAGTTAATTTCCAATACCATGAAGAGAGAGCACAGAGACGAGGGAGACTCTTTCCTCGTGACACTTATTTGCTACGTAGGAGGCATAAACGGCCCTTCTCCACGTGATGTTTCATTCATTAGCAGTTGACAGTATCACTAACGAAAAAATATTTCAAGATGGGGATCAGTTAAAAATGGGATTTTGCCGAAAATATTCACTTTATTTTCTCATCAAAGGCTTCTGCCTAACCCCATAATTTAGGGAATAGAATTAGGCTCACCCTGATATCTAGGAACAGCTTAAAATGCTGTTCTTATAACCACCTCAAAAATTAGCCTCTGTGGTAACCATCTTCTTGTCTTCACACCGTCACTTAGTCTACATTCTTGCTAATCTATGATTTTGAGGTGTTTGTGCTCTTCCCTGATGAAAAAGAACCCAGTTACTGAGAGGAACATGGGCACACAGGCTGTCTCTGCAAACCCCTAACTCTGTCCAAGCAATGGACAAGTATCCGTGCATCCATGGGCTACCATACCAGAAGTGCCCACATTGTTGCCCATCCAAAGCATGGCATTTTGTACAATAGTCTCATTCTTTGCAATGTTCTGACAGTGATGAGGATTATTACTGTTTCAGTAGATGGGATGTAGAATTTTTGTTTCCAAAAAGATTGCATCAGGAGCACCTAGGATATTACTTGCTTGTGCCTTGGTGTATATGCATGTATTTGTGAAGGCGTATTCAAAGTGTTAATGGCAAGTAGAAGATCTTCTCCTGAATTTGAGAGATGCTACCACATGGTGTCCCACATTGAGTCCCAGAGTGAATAGCAAGGGGGAAGTCTGCTGTTCCTCTTTCTTCCCTTCTCCCTGGTCCACTGTGATGTGAACAAGCAGCCCCCTGAAGCTTACTGAGAACTTTCTTTTATTATTATTATTATTATTAAAAATTTCTACCACCTACTCTTCTCCCATTTCCCTTCCCCATCCCCCACTTCCCCTCCCCCTCTCTGTCCAGTCCAAAGAGCAGTCAGGGTTCCCTGCCCTGTGGGAAGTCCAAGGTCCTCCCCCTCCATCCAGGTCTAGTTAGGTGAGCATCCAAACAGGCTAGGCTCCCACAAAGTCAGTACATGCAGTAGGATCAAAACCCAGTGCCATTGTCCTTGGCTTCTCCATCAGCCCTCATTGTCTGCCACGTTCAGAGAGTCCGGTTTGATCACATTCTCCATCAGTCCCAGTCCAGCTGGCCTTGGTGAGCTCCCATTAGATCAGCCCCACTGTCTCAGTGGGTGGGTGCATCCCTCAAAATCCTGACTTCCTTGCTCATGTTCTCCCTCCTTCTGCTCCTCATTTAGACCTTGGGAGTTCAGTCCTTACTGAGAACTTTCTGGTTGCTCTGACTACACTGCCTCAAGCACGAACTAGGGCCAGTCTTCCTCCTTGAGTCTACTTTGTACTGTGTTTTGTCACAATCGGTGCATTAGAATCAGAGTAACCAGGGCTCTGAGAGCCTCAACAACAGCCACGTAACTACCCCAGTGCCGAACTGCTGCAGCACCTCTAAAACACTCACGTTGAAAGGTCCCAAAACACTGAATCACCACAAATCCTGGTCTATAAAACCGTAGCTTAAGTGAGGCCATGGAGACAGGCTCTCATCTCCTAGGCTCAGTGGCCTCAGAGGGAAGGACACCTGAGTGCTGTCTTCCTTACTCTTTATCTCTACCCTGAACAACCAGGAGCAAATCCTTGTGTGGATTAATCCCATCTACAGGCTAAAAAGAGTGGTAGTGAATACTGAACGCTGGATGTTGGATCCTTGACCCTGACGAGTCCAGTTGTGTTGTAAGACATGCCACGCCATTTTCTGAAGCATCTGCCACAGCAGCTCAGCAGACAAACAGCAGTTCACAGGGACACGCTCTCCACCACTCTGCCCAGTAGCAGGGGAAGACCCATTCCCCATCAGTTTCTGTGGCAAAGCTTCCCTATGAGCCTCGTGGTTTTTCATTGTCTCTATTAGCAGCATCCACGCGAATGAGATGCGTGATGCTGCAGGAGGATCTTCATCGTAATTTAACTGGAATTCGCACCCTCTTATTTCAAAGCACCGTGCCTGCCACTGTCTCACAGTCAGCGACAACTGGAATTAATTCATGTCAGATGGACGGCACGGAAAATCCATTTGTGACCCTGGAGTTACGGAATTTAGCATAATCACACATGCTCTTGTTTAGGTAATTTTTTTCCCTGCTCATTGAATTAGTTGCCTACATTAGATTTTAATCTGATCAGTCCTAACCAGTTCTATTTCTTTAATCAAAGGCATTTCCTCTCAAATCAGCCCACATACACACAGGAAATTATAGTCGATGTTTAAGGCCCAGCTAAGGTAAAGCACCTAAACATTCACAAACAGCAGGATACGTAACAGATAAATTTAGTCAAATCATTTATCCGTCCCATCCCTTAATAAATATTTTCTGAGTAATTGCCTTGCAGTAGGCAGTAGAGAAGGTGCTTGAGGGGTGTGGAGTAAAAAAAAACCTAATTCTAAGAAAGGCTTCAAGAGCATATTTGGCATATGTTCCATTGCTAATGGAAAAATAAAACAAACACACTTCTGAAAAGATACCATGAAATCTACCTAGTCCTTCTCCATCTCCCTCTTTCTTCCCGCCCATCACCCATCACCCATCACCTTCCTGTTGTGTGACTTTTCCTGGATGCTGTACGGAAATGCCATTAACCTTGGGTAGGGTACTGATGGATGCCGTTTACATTTAGGGAGATCACCTGGTCTGCTTATAGGAGCATGGGTAACTCATGAGAGCTGCATCCCTGAAGCCCCCTGCACAACCTGCAGGCAACTCACCACAGGGCCTCTCTCTCCAGCAGTTGCTGCTGCTTCTATAACCTGGAAGCTAGGTACATAAGTCTCTAACCTTGAAATTCCTGACCCAGGTAAGATAGACAAACTTCTCTCCATTCTCTAGGAGGCACAGTTTCAGCTCAGAGGGGCATGACTGCACAACGCTCTCATGGTCTCTTGGAATATCTTTTAAGGAGCTTTTCTGATAGTATCCAGTGGGCAAGCCTTAGCATCGGGGTGCCGTGAGGTTAGTGCTTGGAATAACTGTTTTGCTTTCAAAAACGTTTAGTTTACAATGGCCCTTTTTGGAGCTAGTCCCCAAGGGTGGAGCCTTCGAAGACAAGATGAAGAGAAACTATAAATCACTGGCTGAACACCTTTGAGAGAAACCAAAGCCAGGAAACAGTGCACAGCCTGTCAAGTCTAGGCACTGCCTGTCAGGACAGCACTATCTAACCCACAGGGGAAGTTTCCATTGCCTGAGCTCCTGAGCCACCTGGCCTCTACACACCAGAGAACTTCCAAGATCAGCTGTTACTGGTTCCCGAAAGGATGTGAAATGTACTGTTCCTCCAACTATGGCTCACCCCGAGAACCCTACTGGAATAATACAGACAAATTACTTTCTTTTTTAAACAACTCTGACAGTCCACTGCAGGCTTTTCACACCAACAAATTAAACATGGGAAGAAGTAGAGACCAGATTCCATCCAGGGAAACAGGAACACCATTCCCCTGGTTACGCTAATTTTGGATGCACTAAGGTATTTCCTTAAAGAAAGGAACAGTTACTTTTGAAAGAATATTTAGGGACTCTGTGTGTGCTGAAAATAGAATCAGAGAGTAAGATTAAACTGTTTCTTGAATGTGGCCACATTCTGTGAGGGCCTGGTGTAACACATGGAACCAGAAATAAAATAGAGCTGGTCCTTTAGACTACAATTCTAAAATAGTTTCTTTCTCAGAGCGTATCACATTCGATACAGAAACCGTTTAAAAAGCCATAGAAAGTATGCTGTAAATGGCAAAGGAGCCTTCCTACCAGATTTTTAAAAAACCTGAATTTAGTGGAATCTAAAAGGGATATTTTAAGTAGTTTGTTATAAATCAAGCAATGTGTCACCATGAACCAAACAATGAAGGGATTTTTACAGCCTTTACAATAACAAGATGTATTTTAAACTTCAAGAACATGTCTTGAAATAGTCAGGGTTTAAAAATATTCACAGATTTGACTGGGGAATGGGAAGAAGACCAAAATAACACAGTTTTTCTAAAAGAGAGTCAAATGGAACCATTGAAAGAGTTCTCTGGTAGATTAACAGATCTTACTGTGTAAACAGGAGCCTTACTCAAATGACATTCCAAAATGGCAGCGGAAGAGGTATTTTTAAAAGATTATACTAGAGAAACTATTGCCAAGCAATACGTCTTCTTAGACAAAGGCTTACATAAGATTGTCACTCTGAATTTCAGGTGTTAATCTAACAGTGTTTCAGGAATGCTTCCAGGACATAAAACCATGGAAACGCATCTTCCAATAATTCATATCAGGGCAATAGGAAACTGCCCAGCACCTGGCAGTGGCACAGCTGCCAAGCAAGCAGGACAGGGCTGATGGGGCAGGCCCATACACGGCCATAGCCAGGTCCTTAGCAGCGCCACTGCTCAAACTCTGTGCCTTCATCTCATCTTCCTGGACTTTGTCTCTGGTCCCTACTTCCCTCGGGTGCTTATGTTCTCTGATACCCACCTGACACTTCCTCACATTGATGATTCCTGTCTAGTTTGCTCTCTCTGGTGATCTTATCTGCATCGCAGAGGTCACAAGAGGAAACCAGACTGGGTGTGAAAAGCACAGCAAGTTAATAAGAAAAAAAAACCTACAAATTAAGACATTTAAGAAGACACAAGGTCAGACTTGGAAGATTTGGTAAAACAAGGGAAAATAAGTAGAAAGCTAATGGACTCCGTTTTTGTTTCCCTGTGGCAATTACAACTGTTCCCTGATCTGTCACCATCGAAAGATTCTGCTGTCTTCTTCTAAGAGAGAAAACTAGAGGAGAGCTTAGGCTCTGGTGTGGAAGTCAAACTCACAGTTCAAACAGTTAGCAGCTGTATGACTCAGTAAATAGGTTAGCTTCTTTCCTTTAATATATTCAAGAGTTTTTAAAATTGTCAAATTTCTTAATGATGAATGACACTTAGAATGAATAATACATGGAAATACTATTATTTTCTGGTTACTGTTAAATTTGTTTCCTTTGCTAATATTTTACTTGGGATTTTCATGTTATGATTTGAGAAGCAGGAGTAGCAGTCAATGAAGAAATTCATTAGTGCTCAGTGTGCTGAGAATAAGCAACTGTGAGTGCCTCAGATGGGATTCTATTTTAACCCCCACCCCTGGCCTATGCAAGGCCCAGGGAACATTGAGAAGAGGAGCAGAAGAATGCGGAGAATGGAGTCGATGCTATCATATGGTATCTTTGGATATAGCTGCGCTGTTGCACATACAAATTATAGCACCTACAGCTATATAGGGGATCAAGGCAGGTAAAAATCCCAATGTGACTTCAGGAGGGCATCAGGAGCTATAGAGTTCAGGAGCTTTGGCAACTGATGGCTCATGCGGGAGGAAAAGTCAGTTTTCTTTTGTAGTGGGTCAACTGTTGGGTTTTCCATTTCCTAGTGAATGACCCTATGCCCATAAGCACATGGACAACGCTAATTGAACTTAGCTGGTTAATAAATGGATAAATAAAATTAACAATAAATAAATATAGAACTTACAAAACATGAAAATAAGAGGAGGATGTGATGCAGGGTCTTTCGGGGAATGAGGGATGGATATGATGAAAGTACATAGTATATATGCATAAAAGTTTCAAATAAATTTTAAACAAAAACAAATATAAATGCATAGTTTTTTCCTGCTTTGTTTTCCCTCTTTCTTTCATTTTCGGAAAGACAGTTTCTAATTTCTTAGAAAATTATTATTTGTCTTGAAAATTAGATAGATACTATTGCTGTCAAACTGGTAGCCCTGGTCTTGTCAACAAAGGAAGCATGGCTGAACAGAGTAGACCATGGATGATGGAGGACACTCATGTCTGGATTCTGCAATGGCTCTTCCCCAGCTTCTTTTATGATTCTCTCTTTATATTTGGTTTTCCCAAGTTTCAATATGACACGTCTAATTATGGGTTTAAATGTAGGATTTTTTTTTGTTGTTTATTTACAATTTTTTATGCATGGCTTCAGAGCATCTTTAAGTGGTATTTCCATCATCACATTGGGAAAATTCTAGAATCATTTTACTTCAATTATCTCTCTTCCTCTGCCCCCCTTTTTTTCCCGGCACCCACAATCATGTGCCTACTACATCTATTAAAAAGTCTCACAGTTCTTGAATGTCCTTCCAGTCTTCTTTTTCCTATTTCATTTTCTGTTCACATATAAATTTGGCAAATTCTATTAATTTACTTTCAAACTCCACTCTTCCCCAAGCTGTCTGTTTTCAGTCTACCTGGGGGTCTTTCGAAGATTTGCATTTTCTGTTAATGTGCGTTCTGGTTTTAGAACTTACTTGAATTTCCTTCTCATATATTACATATATCTCTGTTCTTATATGCTGCACAACGTTTCCACTAGTGCCTTTAACATAATCATTTAATAATTTTAAATTCTCTGATCATTGCAAATTCAGTGTTACATCCGAATCTGCTGCTGAAGATAGCTTTGTGTCTTGACATCATTTTCTTCCTGTCGTTGACACAGTTTGTATTCTTTGTTGCTTTGTTGGAAGCCACAAAAGCTGTCCAAGATAATGGGCACCAAGGTAGCAAGGCATTTAGTGTGGAGTATTTTTGCTAAATTTACACCAAAGCCTTTGGGTTTCAGTGGTGGGCTTCTTGGTTCACCCCCGCAGAGCTCTGAGGATTTCCTCTGCACAGCTCCTCTGGCAGTCTTTCTCAGAGCGTTCTCAGTAGAATTCTACTGTTTGCAATGGAGTGTGTTCCTGGACACACAGGAGTGGAGTAAGAAGTGTTTGTTCTTGAACCATCCAGGCCTCATTGTGTGCAGGAGCCAGGGCTTCAGTGTAGTGTTAGGGCCTGCTTGTTAGGGTTTTTGTCCTGCCCAATTCCCACAGCTGGTAAGCCCCAAAGAAACCACACAGAGAGTCTACATAAGTTATAAACTGATTGGCCCATTCACTCAGGCTTCGTATTAACTCTTATAACTTATATTAGAGCATTATTCTAGTATATGTTGGCCACATATACTGAGGTACCTCTTTCAGTGGGACAGGTCACATCTTGCTTCTTCCATGGTATGGGCAGGACTATGGAAAGACCTTCCTTCTTCCCAGAACTCTCCTGTTTTCATTGCCCTCTACTTCCTGTCTGGTTGTCCCACCTATACTTCCTATTTGGTCAATCAGCGTTTATTTAAAACATGATTGACAGAATATAGACAATTCTCCCGCACCACTTCAGGGCTGTGAACTTCAGGGATGTGTCTATACTCCATCTTTCTAGGCTCATTCCTTGTCTAGCTACCACACCTTCGTTCTAGATCCTTAAAGCCTTCTTCACTTCTGACTATGGTCATAGTGGTTGTATTATTTTCTCATTAACTAGGAAGGAAAGCTGGAGGGGTTGAGAACCAAGTGACTCCCTCCCAACTAGAATAAGGTTTCAGAGATAGTACCCCCAAGAGGCTTCCCTTGCAGACCTTCCTCCTGCTGTTGGGGTAGCACTAGAAGGAGCCACTATGGCTGGTGTGTCCTTTTTTCCCAGATTATGAGACAATGTATTCAAACTGTCTTCCTGAGGACCTGGTATGGTGCTGGGGAGAAAAGCTTGTGAAAGTGTCTGATCCCCCTTAGCGGAGGTGGTAGGAGTTCAGATTTCTTTCTGGTCCCCACATAGCTCTCAGTAATTCATCAAAGTTATTATTAAAACATCTCTGCCAACTATGGCACCTGGCAATTTCTGTTCCAGGGAAGCACATTTCACAAAGACTCAGTTTGCCTGCATTTTTCTTTTATGGCAAAGGTTATGGCTTTCAAGTTTCCGCTTTGTTAGAATTAAAGGGAAATGTTTCATTCATGATTTTCAGCTATTCAGGATTCCTAGTTTTCTGTAGTCGATTTAAGAAAACTGTGATTTCCAGAAGTGTTTTGATCTTAAATCTTTCAATATTATGAGGACACATATACTGAAAGTCACTGAGTTAGCTGTGCGTGTACGCATACAAATACCTTAATTCCCACTAACCTGGAAGGCATGTATTCTTTTGGTTTGTGCTTCCTCAAGGTTTCGACCATACCAGTCTTTTTCGACATTTCGTTGGATGTAGTATTAACTTTCATATTTATCTTTTCTCGTATAGATATCTCTCAGCAGTTTTACTTATCTATCACTGAGTCCAGGCAACCATTGTTAAGATGGTCTCACACATATCCACAGATGAACCCTTGAACTCTGCTGCCTTAACACATGTTTCAAGTCATGTGTAGGCATTTGGACTGTGACAAGCTAGAATTTTTAGAGAATTGCCATTAAACATTTGTGAAAGCCTCTAAATGACTTAGAGATTGAAGTCACACCCAATCCCAGTGCTGTAAGACAGCATGGCTTTCTGTTTGTTTTTTTGTTTGTTTGTTTGCTTTTTGCTTTTTTTTTTTTTTGTCTGTTTGTTTTTCGAGACAGGATATCTCTGTCACTTTGGAGCCTGTGTCCTGGAACTAGCTCTTGTAGACCAGGCTGGCCTCAAACTCACAGAGATCCGCCTGCCTCTGCCTCCCAAGTGCTGGGATTAAAGGCGTGTGTCACCACAGCCCAACTGACAGTATGGCTTCTGTCAGGACCAAATACATTACCACACAGCAAAAGACGAACCCTCTCTTCCCCTTCTGGTTTTAAGATCCAAACACAGTCACCATCTTCATTGTTTTGTGAGTTTTTGAAGTCGATTTTCAGGACCTTTACCTGCTTTTCTATATGGTTATTCTGATTATCCCCTAAATAAATAAACTAATAATTTCCTTTGTTCTCCACAAGACACCATGAGATTTTACTGTAGGAAGCAGGGCTTGGTTCGTGTGTGGGGGAAGTGCAGTGTCTGACTAAACAGAGTGGAACTGTCAGGCGACACAGCCACTTAGTGCTGTTCACAACACTTTAATTTCAGATACCCGCACCTCGGATTCTCTCAGACCTCCTCTTGCAAGTATTTGCCATTTGTAGGCCACCTTATCTTCTGAGCATTATGCATGCTTGTTGAGGACTGTGACCCGTGGAGAAAATACTTGGAGGAACACAATTCAAAGCAGAAAGCACGTTCCTTCCCTTGGTAAGCCATCCAAGGCTGGAGCAGTTACAGTGGAAATGGCTCACTGTGCTTCTGGCCAGCCTGGAAGCCTCCTGTGGGCTTCCTTGCCATTGCCCTGCCAAGCTAATAAATCACCATCTGACATTTCATAATAAATACCTGACTAAGTTATACATCTGCCTTTCTAAAAGTTCAGCTTATACCTATTTGCTAGATAAAATTATAAACACAGGCAAAGAAGAAAATGTTACATATCCAAGTAATGAAGGCAGCTCCATGATGGTGAGCATTTAGCTCCTGAGCACCTCAGAAGCAAGAACCAGCAACAGCCAATAGTCTTTGTGACAGATGACAGCCTGAATCTGAATCCAAACTCATACCAAGGTCACCCTTGGGAGACAACAGGTACAAGCAGGCACAAGTCCCAAGCCCACTTCGTCCTCCCTATTGCTCTCCGGCCGATGTTCCTCCTGCCTGGTCTCCTGATTGAATGTCTTGTGTCCGTGAAGAATACTTGGTCCGGAGATGTGGAGGTCTGGAAAAGCCCTCCTCACCCACCTAGGCTGCCCGTGGCTGAGAAGAGACCAATGTAAGTGGTGGTTAAAACAAGAAGGTGTCCTTAATCCACTGCCATGTATCTAGCTCTGTGTATTTTTCTCCACTCTGTAAAACAGGAGCCATGCCCTTGGCTAGGTTACATCAGGTCATCCCTCAGGTCATCTGCTCTCTGTCATTAATGCTGGTTTTGTGCTGTAAGTAAGCTTAATTTATATGTAAATTATATGTAAATTATATGTAAGTAACCTTAATTTATATGTTCTAGAATAACTTGCTAGGAGTATTTTGTAAATGAGTTAAATATTTCACAAGTCAAAACTATCAGTCTGAACAGAAAAACAAGTTTATAAAATCAAGCATCAGTTTCAAGTGGGGGCTTCATAAGAAAATAGCTTTCCATGTATGAGTACAGAATGCAAGACTCAGATTATTGGGGATTTTCCATTTCCAACCCATTTTGGGGAGTCTGCAAGAGAAAACTGTAGATGACCTAGACTTTAGAAAAGGAAAATTATGTAAACAATGGGATTCTTAACTAAATAGGAGTGAAAAAACAAAAGTGAAGCTCACGGTGCAGCCTTAAAAGCCTCTAGTAGGAACTTCACATACTACATGTAATTGTAAATGCAGTGAATTGGGCACTAGCTGGCCATCTTAATTAGCAAACAACTAGAGGTCTTAACTGCATCAGATTTACCAATGGTTCTGTGTGGATTCTCGGAGCTGATTAATACTTATGGATACCTGATGCTTTGCTTGGCCTTTATTCTGTTTAAATTACCTAGTACTTTCTGCAGATTTTATCTAGTTCTTGCTAGAGTCCCGTAAAGTGATACTGAGTGACCTATGAGAGGAAAAGAACATCAGCAAAGCCCCACACTGAAGCTCAGGTCCTTGGCCTGGCATAAGACTTTCAAACTGATAGGAAACTTACTTTAATGACAAACAGCCAGAGTTTTCTAAATGAAAGATCAAAATAGAATAGTCAAGAAGATATGTTTTTCTGTGAGTTACTTTTTCTGTTATGAGTTGAAATGTGTCTCACGAAAAGTATTACTGGGTTCATATCCTCTGCCTCCAGGCTTTATGTGCTGTTGAGATCTTTGAAGAGGTCATCAAATTAAAAGTCAACATCATATCTTAATTAAGGGAGCCATCTTAGGGTTGGTAAGAGATTTGGTGCTAGAGGGGCTCCCAGGTGCCCAGGGCGATGTCCCCAGTTAGTTCCTGGGGCAGCTGAGGACAGAGAACCTGAAATGACCCTATCCTATAGTCATACTGATGAATATCTTGCATATCACCATAGAACCTTCATCTGGAGATGGATGGAGATAGAGACAGAGACC
>NW_026068066.1:1888757-1894794 GCF_014885135.2 Alexandromys fortis | reverse complement strand
AAAAAATAAAAAAATAAAAACGCGGGCTGTCACATCTATGTGACTACGGGGAAATTATTTTTCTCACCTGCAAATGACAAAAGGGAAACATTTATTACTTAAATAAATAAGTGCTCCATATGGTGGAAAATAAAAATAAAAAAAAATAAAAGTCAACATCATAGGTGCTGTGTGATGTGTCTGGAGTTCTTATCACAAAATAAGCCTGAACACAGACACAAAGAGGTGAAGAAGCTTACATGATAGAAGACAGCCATGGGGCTGGAGGGACCACCTTTGCACAAGGAGTGTGATGGTTGCTGGGGACCACCTGAAGTCAGAAGAGACATGACAACATTCCCAGGGACCTTAGCTGGAACCTCATCCCTGGTAACAGCTGGACTCGGCGACTTCAAACCTCTGTTACATGGAACTGAGAGAACAGATTTCTATTACCTACCCACCCTGTATTTGGAAACTAATACTGTATTATTTTGTGAACACTTTTTGTTTTTGATTTGTGTGTAGGGGTGTATGCTCATGTGTATATTCTGGGTCATAGTGTAAAATTTAATTTCTACCATGGATTGCAGTAAAAGGAAGATTCCAAAGCAGTCCAATAAAACAAGCAACTAGATTATCTCTCACCTTTCAAAGCAGGATCCAGAACAAATGTAAACCAGAGAAAGTATGGGGAAGAAGATATGCTATGTCGGAGGGTGAGGGATGGAGAGCTTATGAAAGGGGGGGGGGGTAGGATGAGCAACATGATTAAATAGCGAGGCTAGTGAGCTGGTGACACACTGCGGGAGACCAGCGTGGGGCATGTGCAAGACTGCAAACAGAATGGGCTGCTCTTGGCAGGTATTTGGGGAAAAGGTTTTAGCCATCTACTTTGCATAAGTAAAAACGATTTAACCCAGCCAAAGCTTCAAAAGAAACTATGTGAGGCATGTTAATGATATTGGGATCTCCATGCAGACAGGGAGGAAGTCAGAGTGACTGAAAGGCAGACCTTCAGGGACCCACGTGCTGTTGACAGCAGACGGTGGGAGATTGCTTAATATTCTTACACAATTAAACTAATTCCCTTTAAGCTTCTGCTGTATACCACGAACAAGACATCCCTACCCCTCAGAAATTAGCTTCCTGCATCTGGGAAAGTGTACTTCTTAATGCCCAAATCCTCAAAAAAAAATCCTGGTTAAATTTTATTTTTACAAAGGACAAACCAAGAAGCACTTTGCAAACAGTTTTAGCCTGGATGCAGACTAGGGCAGCACACGTTGGCAATATAGGGTATGATTTTCATTGACTGAGAAAACAGCATTATCACAAGGCTCACTTACTTATAAAAGTGTGGCCAATAAGGCTAGCAAAAGGACACAAACAAAAGCTAAGGGCTCATTCTATCACATGATGGGCTGGGTAGGTGGTATGTAGCTGGCTCCTCCCAGGCTGCAGTTTCTCAACATCCCCCAGCCCTGCATGGGGACCTGATGGTGCTCAGCTCTGGGGAGAGGAGACTTCTTCATACCACTCACCCCTCCCCAATCCCCACTATCAACAAAGACTTTTCATGATGATATCAAGCCCAAGCAGGGGGAGCAAGTGGTCAAATATTTACAGTCTACAGCTCGGGGTAAAAAAACCCTTCCTAGAAGGTGGTGGGATAGCAGACAAAGCCTTGTGAAAACGGTTTGGATGAAGAAGCAAACCCCAGCTTTGCTCTGCTCTCCTTTAAGGTTCTGCTGAGTATCCACACCTGAGCCTTCCCTACATCAAGGATTCATGGCTTGGAGATTCATACCATTCCCCTCAGACTTATTAAATGCAACTCCCTTTTAAACCTATTCTGTATGTGATGGGCCCAGCACCTTGTCCTGAGTGCATCCCAGTACTAGGATTACAAGAACAAGCCACTGCACCCCTTCTGGTACTGCAGCCTCTTGACCATGCAGAGACTGACTATGCTGTGGGGAAGAAAACAGGAAGAGGACAGTGGGAAAATTGATCTCACTCATGAAGAAGTATGGCAGATACTATTACCCTACAATACAACTAGAATATATGGACAGAAGGACACAAAGAGGCTAAGGGTGACAAGAGAGGGGTTGGAAAGGTGACCCTGAATCTTGGTTCCAGGGTACCGACAGGGGGACTTGAAAACACTGAGCAGCAGCTTTGTAGAAAATTGAGGAAAGTGGGATTCTTGGCAGCTTATGTGCAGTGAGAATCTGTCACTCACAGGGAAGACCTGGGCCTCCTTGCACAGTCTTGCTTTTTAATATTAATGCATGGCCAGGAGCCAGACAGAGAGAGGAGGAAGTCAATAGCCACACAGCTAGGCTGCAATGACCCAGGAAGTACTCAGGGAACATTCACTCCTCTATGAGTGAGACTCACACATATGCCCTCAATTCATTTGGTTTCCCCTTAAAACCGAAGTCTTTTAGTTTTATAGAAAGACAAGAAAGAAATCCATGATGTATAAAACAAGAGTAGCGCTAGGAAAATTTGGAAATCCTTAGGACTCTGGTTTCCATTGTGATGAAAAGTGTTAAGCAGGGATGCAGTCATACATGTCTCTCATGGGGTCCTGACTGTTCATTCACTCTCACGTGCGTGCATGGGTGTAGCCAGGAGCTGCTCACCGCATGCTCTGTTTGTGGGTTCCTGTGTTGTATTCCCCACCCTTTGCCAGAACATTTATTTTTTGGGGAGTAGGGGAGGATATAAAACAAAGCAAGCACATTGTAACAAGCATAAAACAATCTCGATCAATTCCTGAAATACTGCAAGACAGCAAATATATAAAATTCCTGTGTCAGCACCCCCCAGAAAGTAGATACCCCCCCAAACAGAAGTTTAAAAATTCTCCCACATAGCTAAATAGCGATTTCGGAGGGAACCCCTCCACACAGCCCTTTTCAATGACTGCTCACCAACAGGCAGCCAGCAGATTGTATCATGCTCTCGTGGAATTTAATTAACACGTTAATTACACTGTCAATAATAGCAAGTCACAAGTAAATTCAGCATTATTTTTAATACCCCTTACGTCTGAAAGTAAAATTGCTAGCTCCCTTTCCCTCCCCTCCATTATTTAAATCAAGCAGGAGCCACGTTGTCTCCTGATCGCCATATCGGCCATTGATCTATGATGCCTTGCTCCTGCAAGGCTTGGGCTGAGGGCGTTCCTGCTGATGAGAACATATGGTTTGGATGGCTTGGCAGGCAGAGTCCTGGCAGAAGAGTCTGGAGGCACCAGCAGATGCTGCTCAGCTCAGACGTCCCAATGTTGGCCTAATTGCCGCTGCGCTTTGATGCCACATGTTTCCTGCGATGACAGCGATGTTTCTCACAAGGAGAGTGGGGGCAAAACAGAAGCCCTCCCCAGTCCCCAGACAGACAGTGTTAGTGTGCACACACAGGCACACACTCACACACGTGAACACACACACACACAGACAAACAAGCACACACAAGCAAACATGTCTGCAATAACAGACAAGGTCCTCTTCTCTGCACACCTTCTATCTCTTCCCAAGGGTGTGAAGCCAGCTAGGAAGGGACTAGTAACCAGAAAACGAGCTTGTTTTTTGTCCCCACAGCACTGCTACCATTTAACATGCCCTTAAAAAAAAAAAGAAATACAACCAGCCTTTCAAAGAACTCGCCAAGATCAGGGAAAGGAAGGCCTGTTAACAACTCAGACAGATTGCATATCTGTGCTCAGCCCCAGCATTCAATGCTAAGCAAAACAATCTAGACATCTTGTCTCAATGAAAAGAATGAACCAGGTAAACAGACCAGCATGAGACGTGGTGTGCACCCTTCAGGAGGCATGGCACTTCACATACATGGGGGACTAGGGAGGCATGGGGGTAATCGGTGGATCCCATGAGTACTGAGAGCATGCTATAATCAGGATATCCAGGAAGGACACAGCCCAGCAGAGTGGACAGAGGAATTGGTCCATCACGTCAAATAGGAACATGGCATTAAATCATGGACAGCCATCCACAGACTGGGGTGAGAAGGTGAACGCTGTTCATCTGGGCTAGAGCAGGAAGCTTATGGTCCCTGTGCTCTGTGGTAGAATTCTGAGCTTGAAGGACATCCACCTTGTGTGGAGGTCTGGAGGCTGGCAAGGCAGCAGCCAGCATTTGAAGCAATGAACACCACCTGAGCAGCGCTAGGACACAGCCGCTGCCATGATAGAGCATTAGGACACTGTCTGTCTGTCTCAGCGGCAAGCTGGTGTTCACAGCCCTGCTTCCTGGCACTGAGGCATCAAATCTGAGTCCAGAGCGGACAGGTACAAATACCGGGAAGCATTGCCACCACCGCACTAATTTAGATAAATCTCTAAGTCGGAATGAGAAAATGATTTAATAGCACAAAACTGCCGAGCTGTCTGTTTTGAATGTCAAACATTTGCATAGCCCACATTTGTCATTAACCGGATGAAAAGTAGACAAATTAATGAGCTGACAGAGTAGAGATCTCACCCGCATTTGAATAATAGCCCACAGAAAGCATGGCGCTGTCCCCCTTCGCAGAAGGGTGAGCAACTCTGAAGGAGTGAGAAGGAAAGATTATATACTGGGGTTTTCAGGATGTGGGCCCAGGACCTGAGCGGCTGACCCTTTGTCTGCCACTCCAGCAACAACGGACGCAGTGGCTCACATGAGGATGAGGGCACACACAACCTAGGAATAATCAAACCGGGAAAACTTGGCAGGGTGGTTGAGTGTCAAGGGTTTATTTTGGTTTTTGGGGTTATAGGTATACCTCTGGCTCTGCCACAGCCGTGGACGAGATGCCAGCTGCCACGTGCCTCCCAGTGCAAGCACTAGCAGAGGTGGAAGAGGGCGGAAGGACAGCGTGGGTCCTGGGTCATGCAGATGGAAATGCCAATCATTTCCTCCCGCAGCTTCTCTCTTACACAGCATTGGGCTACATGAAGTTGTTAGCCCCTGCGGAGTTTGAATGCTGAATCTCAGGTCTGTGTAAACTAACTAATAAGGCCTTCACTAGGCAGTTCCAATACCAATAAACAAGCAGTAGTTCCAATGGCTACTCAATGCCCACACACTTAAGTATACTGAGCTGCTGCTTTCAAACTCACATGACAGACTGTAGCATCAGTCCTTAGCTGCAGGGTTCCCGCCTTTACCAACCCAGCCTTTCTAAAAGGTCCTTACATATTCTGGTCCACAACACCAAGTCTTCTCCCTTGTCTTTCCTCCCAGCACCTAGTCATCCTGTGATATCCCCGCTTATTTGGGCTCCACCAATCTCAGGAGCCATCTCTTTTATTTTATTTCTTATTAGAGTGTGTGGAGGCACATGTCATGGCCATGGTGTGCACATGTCTGTTGTAGAGTTGACTCTCTCCTTCCACCTTCATATGTGTTCTATGGACTGACACCAGGTCACGGGGTTTAGATGAGCAACACCTTCACCTTATGAGACCCTGCACTAGCCCAGGATATCACCTCTAGGCACTTTCACTCCTCTTGATATACGGAGATTGTGGGAATTGCTTTTCTTTGCGTTGTTCTGATTCTTCTGGTCATAAAAAATAGAACGGAACTCCCCAACAGGGAGGCTCACATCAAGGTTTGACGTAGAATTGGAGGCACAGGGAAAATATGTTGATTCCGGTAGGTGATTCACAGGCAAAACACAGACAACCATCAAGGCCCAGCTAGCCATAACAGGAACCTCAGTAGCTCCTTGACGCAAGCAGCTTAGGGTGCTCACCGAAAGGTGATGATGAGGGGTTGAGCAGGGCCCCCATTCAGACGTGCCTGGCACATTCTCCACACCTGGCTTTGCTCTGGTCTCTCCAGCGTCACACTCTAAGAATCCCAGTCCTAGCTCAGTCCTAACTCATTTGAGAGACCTGAGAGAGGGAGGAAAGCTTTTAGGTATCCCTCTGGCTCTCTCTAATCCATCATATCATAAGCTATATTCCTAGATGTTTTAGAAGCTTTTCTTTTTTTCCTGTATTTTATATACATATATGTATGTATGTGTATATATATAT
>NW_026068066.1:1799378-1888729 GCF_014885135.2 Alexandromys fortis | reverse complement strand
TATATATATATATATATATATATATGTATATATATATATACCAGGAGTCTTTTCTTTCCCCAACAAAACTTACCTCTTAAAGATCAAAAACTTTGCTTTTAAAACTGTCATTTTGATGTGGTCTTCAAAAGCCTATTTTAGAAAGGTTTTTTTTTCTCTTTTTTTTTTCAAGCAGTTTTTCTCCCCCTCCCCACTTGGCTTTGCTCTAGGCATGCCTCCTGCTTATTCTGCTCCCTACCTGGAATTCCTCTGATTCTCAGAAGGTCCTGTGAAGACCACTGGCTGTAGATAGGACAGTGGAGAAAGGGAAGCTCAAAGCTTACTACCATCAAATGTGAGCTGCTGCAATCCCACACTGTCTAAGAGACTAAACCCGGGAAACAGCCCAGCTACCACACCTGACACTTCCTCATGGGCAATTAGCTCACCAGGGCCCGTTTCATCATAAGTAGAAGGAAGAAGTAATTGTCTTCATTTCTGACTACTACCTGGAGACCAAATTATTCTAAAGGGCTTTAGTGAGAACACCTCATGTCTAGAACACCCACTAAGTGACGCTTCCTGAGAGACACCAGGCACGTGGCAATGAGGCTTATGCCACCTAAAGGAATCAGTCTCTGTTACTTGTATCTGTTTTTCTTTAACCCTCTTCACATGTAAACCTTAGCAAATATGACTTCAATTTTTCATGGTATTTTCTCACTTATAGAGCAGGACGAGGAATAACCTGCCTGATGAAGCTGTAAACATTAACAGACCTGTTTGTGAGTGTTGCCCCCAGTTTAAGGCCGAGAATAGAGGCCCTCCTGTTACATTCCCTATAGAATAGCTAGGTGCCCAAGAACTTTCCTACTCCTAGCTCCAGAAAGTGGTTGCAATCACAGGAGATGCTCCAGAACATCTGCAAATCCTTGGGTCCTCCCTGTCATACAGGACATGCTCTGTGACAGGCCAGGTCTTTGGAGTTGGTTTTGTTTTAATTTTATGTTTCTGTTGTTGTTTCTGGAACTAGTCAATGACACTTTGCCAACTCATAGAATGATGTCTAGATTAAGGAATTTAATCTTTCCATCACTAGCGATCTGTGATAATGTCTGGTGGGGCATGGCACCCCAGAATCCTATTTTCCTTTCACCTTATCCAGCATAACTCAAAACTGCACTTCAGACCGTCTTCATGTGTTAAGCCTCATGTTCTCACTATATAAATGGCCAATGAGACAACCCTCTTAGAAGCCTACTTTCCTTCAATTTCTTACGATCTCAGCAATACTCAGTGTTATTTCAAATTACATCCAAATTCAAAGTATTGGATATTTAAAGGCAGAAGTTCATATTTAACATTGCACAACCACATAGTGTCTGTCTCCTGACATGAAAGTTACAACTAATGAAGACAGGGCTTCAATGAAAACAGATGGACAGAAAATACAGAGTTGGCTTTTGCTCTCTGAACCGTGTGACTTTGTGGGCTGAGTTATGTGTCTGTCTAAAATTCATAGACAGAAAGTCTTATTCCTAGCATGATGGCATCAAGAGGTGAGTCTTTTGAATGCAAATAAGCCATGCGGGTGGAGCACTCATGAAGGAAACTGTTACCTGTCTTAGTCCAGATCCTCTAACTATGATGTAGTATCTGATAGTGGGGAACTACAAGGAAAGAAGTGTAATCAGAAGGCAAGGGAAAGGGTCTACAATACTTAGCTTCTGGAAGGGGACTCAGGGCAAGAAAATAAGGCACAACAAACAACTGACCCCAGCCCTGTAGCAAATGAACCAGAGGTGTGAAATTGAGAATTCCTTTCTTCCCTTAGGAAGGGTGGAACATGAATCTTGTTTTCCTGACCTAGCCTGGGCCTGCCATACACCTCCGTCACACTGAGGTACAAGCCTCATCATAGGCCATCCTTGCAGCCATCAAAAAGAGCCCTATCCCCCTTGCTACACACGAGGACATGGACAGAAGACAAGTCTATGTCAGGAAGTGCACCGACCAACACCAGACCTGTCTGTGTAGAATCTGGATCACCCATCCCAGACACATAGGAGAAATAAATCTCAGATGCTTAAGCCAGTCATCTACTGTGTTTTACTAAAGCAGGCCAAGCTCTCGAAGACCCTGCATATCAACACAGTGAGTTTTACTTTCCCTATCTGTAATACAGAGGCTATGGACAGCAGCAGTGTTCTCTTCTGAGCTTAGATTATTAGTGGTCACACAAAATGATACTTGCTAGGCATGGCAGAGAGAGCTGGGCAGAGAGAGACCTTGTCTGAAGATGTCCTGGTACAAGGTGTAAACAGGACGCATATCTAAGAAAGTGATAAAGCAAAGCAGGGCCCAGGCAAGAGGAGTGCTTGGTCCAGGGTGAGTCATGACCTTCGGCAAGATCAAACCTACTAAGGTGTTGTGCAGACAGCTCTCTCATGACTGTCTGCTCTGATCCCTGTTCCCTTCTCACATCATCTCTCCAACAAATGTGTTTAGAAGGCATTTGTTCAGAAGACCAGCTTTCTCAGGAAGTTCAGGCTCCCTCAGGATGGAGCTTCTATTCAGCTGGTCTGTATACGTGTAGCTCATTATTCCTCTGCTAGGAAACTCACTCCTCTCTGACACACAGCAAGAAATCCTAAATAAATGTCATTGAAACAGAACCAGTTCTTTGTCTTATATGTCTGAAATATGTAAGTAGAAAATTAAGAAATAAATGATAGTTATGACTTCATCTTCCTTATACAGTTTCTCTGTCATTTCTCCTCTGCAAAATAACTTTACCCGAGGCAATGTACATGCTAACAAAAATGAGCAATATTAGCAGGCTTCTCCTCTGGAGGGTTTCATAAAACAACCCCAGCCAAATAAACAGGAGGTAAGGAAGGAGTAGACAGGACAAAATAGAGTCGGCCACCAGATGAAGACAAATTTCTGCAACAATTTCATTTCCTAGACCAAGAGAAAGCAGATAAATAATTGTGGTATGTTCACAAAACCATTCTGATATAAAAATTTTTAAATTTCATTACTCTATCAGCTTGGAACAAAAACATCCAAACCTATAATCAATGCTAATTTACCTCTTCCAATCGCTAAGTGCAGCTTCGCACGACTTGGTGAAACCTCAGAATGGGAACAAGCAGTTCAGATGAAGACCCTTGGCTAGAAAATATCATTGTACCTTATTTAAAATAAGAAGAGAGCACCTCGACTCTTTGCTAACTAGACAAGCACTCTAAGAAAGTGACCTAGCAATGACCGGCACCATTGGTAACTAATGCTTACACAGAACACACTGCTTCAGCCCTGGCCGAGCCACTTCCATCAGGTTCTGAGTACTGCTGTCCCCACTGAACTGGGAGCAGAACCACAGACATTGTCCTGCCACGTGGGAAAAGACCCCATCCAAGAGCTCATTTAATGCCTTCTCCAGCACACATTTATGGGACACTCATGAGAGTGAGAGTCAAGGTCTTTTATGTGTTCCAAGGCATTTACTTGAGGTGAATGTCTACGTTTGACCAAGCAGGAAACTGAAACACAAATAGCATTAAGTTGTCTAAATGTTGCAACTGAGTAGTCGCAGAGATGCATAATAAATCAGGTAGAAACGGTCTCTTGTTTATTACCCCAAATATTTAGAGTGGTAGAAAGAAGAACCCTTAACTCTCTGAGCTATTAATTTTATTATTCATTCTATTTTGCCAATTTTTCTCTTTGGGTTTTTCTACAGTGAATATGCAATCTTGGCTATAATTTTTATAATAAAGAAAACGCTGGCTGTGACATGAGAACAGTCACTGCATGACGGAGACAATGTGCAGGGAGCTAACGAACCGCCAAGATGAGCTGTCTAAAAGGCAGCCTGAATCCAGTTCCGAACTGACCACCCATGGGCAGTCGTGGTCGCCTGCCCGCTGCTCCCCCAGAGCTGTCACAAGCACAGACTCAGTTGGGAAACACTCATTTTGTTGGAATGCAGGAAAGATCTGACTTTAGGAGGCAACTGAGAAAGAGCTGATAGTTGTTCTTGGTTGAGAGTGAGGTCTTATGATTTCTAGAAGGAAGCAGTCAGGGCCAAGTGCAGCTGCAGTCCCAGAGGGGGCAGGGACCAGGTATGCCATGATGTGCTGCCTGCTAGGAATCTCAATCTCTCTCTCTCTCTCTCTCTCTCTCTCTCTCTCTCTCTCTCTCTCTCTCTCTCTCTCTCTCTCTCTCTCTCTCTGCAGGAATCTGGGTCACTCCATCACAGGACTGACCCACATCTCCAGACAAGCAGTCTTCCGCTCCTATTAGAGAAACATCAGCTCGGTGGAAGCAAGCCTTATGAATAAGTAAATTTACAGATAAGCCTGTTTTAATTAGCTGGAGAAGACGAGCCCCACTCCTTCTCACACATCAAGCCCACACTGATTTCCTTCCATCTAGGCACATCTGTAAACAGCTCCCCACCTCTGTCTCTTCCACCACGCTGATTAGTCTCTTTTAAATTCCTTTTGAGTGTAATTAATTTGCTTTTCCCACTCTTTCGGTCTGTACATCAGCAGCACTTTGAAGACTCACTCTTGTGGGCTGATCGCTGGGTGTGATTTCCCTGAATCAGTTTGCTTAGATTTCCACAATAAGTTCGCCAGGCCGTGGGATACGGAATTCTGGGAGGAAAAAGCTTAAACTAGTCAAGAGTAGAAATTCTTTTCTGTGCCTTCCTAGTCAAAATATGAAGCCACACCCATCCCCGCTCCTTGTTTCCTCCCCATTTCCCTCCAGAGAAATTCTGTTTTTGTCATTCAAATCTGCTTCCCAATTGCTCATTCTCCTCAGGGCAGCAACTCACCCTGATTTCCTACTTGATGCACAAAGAGAATAGACAAAGTCATCAGAACCAATCAGCGGTGATGGAGGAGGCAGGGTGCACCCTCGGGGTGGTCTGGTTGGGAAAGCGAGGCATGACCCCTTTGAAGCCTTTGAATTGTTTTACCCAAATGTCCCTCTCTGTACCTTTCCCCAAACCGCTGCTTAAGAATTAGCGCCCCTTCCCATCACACAAAGAAGGCTGAGATTAATGACATTCTAGGTCAGCCCGCGTTTCTGTGGGGGTGGGGCTTTGTAAAACGCACATGGATTTCTTTGTTAAGCTGTTAGTGGCGGCTGGGCAGCAGCCTTGCAATCTGAGGGTTCCATAAAAAGTAACTCACTCATTACTTTGCTGATTCTAATTCTACAGTGGATTGGTCCAGAGCAGGAATATCATCTAAATTAGAGGTCACACCACCCCTTTTTCTTTCTCATGGGGCTCTCTCTCCCTCCCCACCCTCTCTCTCTCTCCTTTATTTTCCTCCCCTCCCCCTCTCTCTTCCTCTACATATGTTCATTCTTCATCTTTTAAAAAACATGTTTGTGGGCCTGAATTCAATTCCCAGCTTCACATGGTAGAGAACTGATGATCATGCAACATGCTCTGTCCCCCACGTGTGTATCATGACATGTACAAGCACGTGCACACACACACACATACACACACATACACACATACACATGCACAAATTAAAAAAACAATTTAAAGTAAAATATAATTGCTGAACTGGTGGAACAAGAAAAAAATTGTTACTTTGATCTGTGTTGATATCAGCAAAACAGTGGTCTCTCTCATGAGACCCCCTGGGCAAGGAAGGAGATGCATAGCACCAAACAAGACAAAGGAGGTTCCTAGAGAACGAACGACAGCATTGGCTAGGCAAAATACCCACTGGACTGGGTGTCTAGTGGCTTGCCTTGGGCTCCCAGTTCAATCTTCTACCTGCAAGAATGTCCCGGATCATGCCACCTAAGGCTCACGTGATGCAAACTGGGACAAAGAACAAACACGCAGATGAAGCTCAATTCTGACTTTCATATTTCAATCCAGGGTTTCTCAGAGTGTGAGCGTGAGCAGTCTACCTGCAGGAGAGAAAGGCCGGTGCACCGGGGCTGTCTTAGACTTGGACCTGAAGGAAGAGACAGATGCTTGGTTTGCTTTTTTTGAAAGTTCTTTTGGGTGCGTACATGTGTGTGTGCGCTTGCGTGTGCATATTGTGTAAGGAAGCCAGAAGGCAGCCTCCAATAGCCTTCTCCATCCCTCACTACCTTACATTGCTTTAAGATTCAGTTGTTTTATTCTGTATATATGAATGTTTGCCTGCATGCATATATGTGCATGTGCATCACATGCATGCTTGGTGCGTGGGGAGGCCAGAAGAGAAGAGGTATCAGATCTCCTGGAACTGGAGTTAACTTCTGATTTTGAACCACCATGAGGGAGCTGGGAACCGAACTCTCGTCCTCTGTAAGAACTACAAATGCTCTAAATTGCTGAGCCATCTCTCCCGTACTTCTATGGCAGTTTTTGAGACAAGGTTTCTCACTGAACTTGGAGCTCATTGAATCTCTAGACTAGCCGACGGATGAACCTGCCTCTGCTTCCATATTGCAAGGACTGCAGGCACGCAGGATCGCGGCACTGTGTTCACTTAGGTGCTGTGTGTAATGGTAAAAGTAAAGGCTCCCTGCCCTGAACCAGCTGCCTTTGTAGACCTGCAGCATTGTCTTGCAGCGTGCCCATCCATCTGTCTCTCACCCACCACGCTGCTCCCTGCTTGGGACTGGTTGCAACCCGTGGCCCACTGCAGCCACTTGGCGAACTGCGCCATCTCTGCCAGGGACTGGCTGCTCTAGGGATATGCAGCCTGCTGCCTGCCCCCCCCCCCGCCCCCGCCCCAGGGACCTGTGGCATGGTCTCATGGCCCGCTGCTCCTGCAGCCACTATGGAAACTGCAGCATTTTATTTTTACCATTACACTAAGGATTTGCTGGGGACTACTTGCCTATACAGTGCTTTACCCACGTAGTGCTTTTTCCAGCTCTTATTCTGATTTTTAACTTTAGGGAAAAGCCAAGACTATTCAAGCTGATGTCCGGAGGGAGGGATAGTCACTAGGAGGTGATGAAAGACAAGGGGTTAGCGGGTAGCCTCAAGGCAAAGGGGGATGCCCTTCTGAGTAGGACCTCAAAGTGCGCCCCTCTCTGAGCACTGGAAAGGGCTTATTCCAAGTCCTTCCTGGATGAGAACACTCCAGCAGGCAATTCCCTCAGTGTCAACACTTCGATGACCCCCCCAGACTCACCACCCAAGCACTGGAGGAAACCCCCAAGCAAAGAGCAGCGGAAATATTGCCTGCTCCTTAAAATGACACTCGAGCAGAGCCCCCACCACGAGGCCCTGTGTTTTTTTATAGTTTAAATACTGGCTCTGAACCCCATTTCGGAGGGCCTTTGCAACATGCATGCAAAATTCACACTTGGGAAAATAAAAAAATACATGTGAAAACATGCCTTTTTAAACTATTAAGTACTAGAAGCTCATATTAAAATCCCAAATCAAAAGAAAACCCAGCTCTTTCCCCTTGATGTCAAAAACTGTAGAAGCCCAGACGCTGGGGTCTCCTAAAATAACACATGATTGATTGCAGGCAGAGTTCAATTTTCTCCCAGAGTTCCTCATGCTTTTATTAGACTTTCTTCCCCTGAAGTAACTTCAGCGTTGCAAGGAAGAACCAGTGATACCAAAGAAGCTTGCTGGGAGGACATAAACTGCCCCCCCCCCCCCGTGTCTCAGGGAACACAGCAAGGGACGCTCCCTCCATTTTGCCTTTATTGTCTGCATACCTTTCCATAATGGTTAACCAATCGATGTCTCAAAAATACTGCCCTTTAAGAAAATGGATGGAATTATGCACTTAAATGGAGGATAAGTTGCAATTTTCCCTAGACTCCTGCTATGATTAAGATTTTTAAAAATAAATAAGAAAATAAAGCATAAACAAACAAGCAATCAAACAAACAAAGGTTTAGGATGCTTGGAAACAGAGCCCAGTGGAAGAGCACTTTCATGGCTGATGTAAGGTCTCAGGTTCAATTCTCAGTTCCCCACAACAAACAAACAAAACAACAACAAAACAAATCAGAATCTATTTGGGCATGGTGGCTTACATTATAATCTCAGCATTCATAAGACAGAGACAGGAATGTTAGTCTCCATGCAGTGACCTATGTCTCCTCTGCTGATGCATGTAAATCATCACATGACACCAGGACTTTCCGGAAACCTTCAGCTATGCTACACATCACCTCTTAAAAGTTCCTGTCGGCTACAGTTCTCTTTCTTACTCTTCTTGTTCCTCTCTTGCCTGTTCTTTCTGTCTGCCTCTCTCATGTCCCAACTCTGAGATGGCTTTTCACTCTTTCACTCCCCCAATCAAACCCCTTGAACTGCCATGGTGTACTCTCTTAGGTGCATACCTTGGCAGGGCCCATTGAAGATACACCCATGATGTGGGAGTCTCCTTTGAGTGCTGTGATTACCATTAATGAGTAAAGAAACTGCCTTGGCCTATTGAGAGGGAAGAACTTAGGTAGGCAGAGAGGACTAGACTTAATGCTGGGAGAAAGAAGGGCGGAGTCAGAGACGCAATGGAGCCATTGACAGAGTCAGTGATGCCAAAACTTTGCCAGTAAGCCATTGCCACGTGACAATACACAGATTAATGGAGATGGGTTAAATTAACATGTAAGAGTTAGCAAATAAGAAGCTAGAGCAAATGGGCCAAGCAGTGATTTAATTAATACAGTTTCTGTGTAATTATTTCAGGGCTAAGCGGCCAGGAACGATACAATCAGATTCCTCCAACACACCTATTCCTCATTTTCATCTTTTCAGAGAAGATCATTACAAGACCAAGTCCAGCCTCATCTCCATGGTGAGTTCCAGGCCATCTGAAGCTATTCAGTGTGAGTATTTCAAGAACAACTGGGGAAAAAAATGAAGGAAAACAAAATAGCTCATCAGTTCATTACATTCTAGCTGTTTGGCTGCTTGTTTGAACAAAATTTTATCTGTTTAGTTTCTAAAGTCAGGCAAGTGTTATTCTCAAACCTCAACTCCAAGATATGTAAGGACTTAAAATTTCATAAAAATAGATTTCAGTTTCAGTTTCAAAGATTCTGCCTTCTCTCCTGTCACCACAGTAAATGCTGTATCCCATCCTTCAAGATTACTGTGCTCTGTTTTTTTTTTTGTTTGTTTGTTTGTTTGTTTTTTTTTTTGGCAAGGTCTCATGAAGCCCAGGCAGCTACCCACAAACTCCTGACCTCCTTTCTTCCACCTCCTAAGTGGTGGGATTACAGATGGGTAACACCATGTCCAAACAACACTCTGTATTTATAAAAAAACATAAGCAAAGTCAGAGAACGGATTTGTGGTTGTCAAGGGGTCACAGGAAGGAGAATGGAAATGATTACCTCTCAGGTTTAGTGTTGCTTTCCAGGGTGAGGAAAAATCTAAAAATAAAGAGAGTGATGGATGTACAATTTTGTGAATAAAGTAAAAGCTACTTGAAAAGAGAAATGTGAGCTCTCCGAATTTCCTCTCAACAAAACAGGCAAACAAAAATCGTAAAAATCCTACTTTCTCTGGGGATTTTGTCTCATCAGTAGCTCCCAGACCCAGAGATGTCAACCGGAGGCTGAAGGAGGAGAATGCAAGTTTATTTTGCAGCATCTACTGATGGAAATGTGATGCCCATGTCTTCCCCAACGTACAAAAAAATAAGTCTATCAGAGAAATCAAAGGCTAATGTGTCACCAGGAAGAAGTCATCTCTCAAATGGTAGGTTGTCTGAAGGTTAGGGCAACTGAGTCTGCCTAAGGTCCTTGAGAAAACTAGATCATGCAAGCAGTGCTCTGTCTCTGAAGCATGGGTAATTGGGCCTCATGAGGCTAACAGTTGGTCACATGGGTTCTCTCTCACAACATGGTGCTCAGTCAGCAAGGTTTCTGTTGTGGTGCTCAAGAAAGAAAAGATATGCTGATATGAACTGTCTTTGGCAGGTGAAAAAAATGTCACAGAGGAAGATGGGGAGGAAGAAGTGATAAGAGGTTCCAAGATGCTGGGAGCCAGGGCTATGTAGACTCAGTGAAGGCCATGAATGCCATTGAAAGCCACGGGAAACATACTTTATGTACCAGGTTTAAACTGTTCATTCCAAACATCCTGGAGAGGCACAGGAAAGGTCATAGGCCACCAAAAAGAGCATTTTAGATATGACCACATTTACTGCAGGTGGCACGTGCACTCACATTCATTTTCTGGCTCTTTTACAAATCTCCCTAATAAAATTTAACCCCAGTTATCTGGAGAAAAAACATCTCACCTGCTATATTTCTAATTCCTGTCTTCCTTGGGCATCAACAGGTGCACAAGCACATGCACACACACAGACACACAGACACACACACACACACACACACACACACACAAGCATGTACAGGTGTGAACACAAAGCTGTGATTATTTGGTAGCCTTGCCAATAGTATTGTCAGGCAAAGGGCTTTCCATTCATCTATGTTGGGCTTGTCCTCCAAATCTTTCTCTGACTGATAACCAGATCCTGTAGTGTGGTCCCCAGCCTCACCTGACTTCATAGGCACAATCTTCTTCTACAGCCACATGTGATCCCTTCTTGAATTTCCTCCTCCTATTATGTTTAAAAATTACAAGCCCAAATTCCTCTACTTCAAAGGTTCAGTACCCCCAAAACAGTGACACAGAAAAGCTAAAAGTCAAATGTAATGATGAATTTTGGCTCCATGGTCTCAATCTTTACAGATTATGGCCTTGACTTTGAACAGATGGAGACACCAAAGCCGAAAGATGACTTACAGACCTATATATCACAGCTGCCCAGCTAATACAAAGCCAGACTGCCTCCCCTGAGACTTAGCTGTTTGTTGTTGTTTGGTTTTGCTTTCATTTCCCCCTCATCTACAAATCCACCAAAGAGATTTTCCTGCTGCAAGGAAAGAGCAATGGGCAGTGATGTGAGTTACCAAGCAACCAGAGCAATGTGGGATATAAAGAAAAAAAGAGGAGCCTTATCCAGAAACGTGTGGTTTCTCCTTAGTCCCCAAAAGCAGAATAAAGCTCTCCAAACTAGCTCATGCTATCTGCCGGAAAAGAGAAGTGGCTAGGGCTTGTTTAGTGTGGAAATGATTAATTCTTTACAATCGTCTGTTTCAAAACTGGAGTTTCTTTTGGAATGAGGAAGTCTGGTGTAAATCCATGAGGAATCTGTTCTATACATAAAATTGCTCATTACAGTCCAGGATGGAAAGGATGTAGAGAGAATACGCTAGCATTTTTTCCCATGCTGATGGAGAAGACGCAGAACTCTGAAAGGGTCAGAAACGTGCTGCCTACTACAAGTGGATGGAGTGTGGGTCAGGAGGGGTGACAGATGGCAAGGGCGGAGATATGGAAAAAATGTAGCTCCGAGGTCTGCATGTTTGTCTTTCCAAAATTAGTGTGGAAAGATCTTCACCCTGGCAACAAGACTAGGAGATACAGCCTCTGGGAGAGGAAGAGGGGATGGGACAGTGTGCCCATGAAAAGGATAACAGCCCTTGTGAAAAAGGCCTGGGAAAAATTCCTCATCCTTCCCACTATGTGAGGACCCAACCACAAGATGCTGATGAGGAAACAGAAAACAGACCTCAGCAGACACGGTTCTTTAATAGCAATCCAAATGGACCAAGAAAGGTTTTTTTGCAAAGAAAAAATCAAGAGGTTAATGCATAAAAAATGCGTATACACACACACACACACACACACACACACACACACACACATATATATATATATCTTGGAGCAGTGAACAACAATATCCTGGCACAACTGAGATAATATGGATACGGACAACCTTACAAAAAAAGCTGTAGTCAAAGCAAACCTGAAGCTTCACTCAAGGAAGAGAGTGCCTCGTGAGACAAGGCTGTGGTGCTCAGACACAAGGCTGTGGGGCTGATGAAGAGTAGAGGCTTTAATGATGGGAAAGAGAGAAAAGATGATGGCCACCCTGAAGATAAAGCCTCCTAGATAGCAAAGCTTTAAAAATTGGTCAAGAAAGTTTTAAACACATCATTGTGGAAAAACAAGCCAGGTGACAGAAAAATACCAGGAATCCGAGTAGATCGTGTACATGAGTGTGTACTGGGTAGATCTGGGATTTTCTTTTCTTTCTTTTTTTATTTCTTGAGAGAGGGAAAGAGGAGGTATAAGTACAAGCTGGAAAGCTCTGTTGGGGGCCATGAAACACGGTGAAAGTTATCCAACAGCAATCATTTTCAGTTTGGTTTCTCCAATCCTAACCTGTCATCATCTCGCTCCTCAGAATCTGAAATGGCTGAGAGAAAGTATGAAGAAACCCAGTGTTGCAGTCCAGGTCTTCAAAGACCCCCAGTGTTTCAATTATATTTCATGGACATATGCATTATTCAAAGCTTTAACCACGAAAGAACAAAGGAAGCAGAGCAGATTCTCTTTGCCAGATTTGAAACTTGTGTGCACATGGCATGGCTTCTTCATGTTACTCAGAGTTTCAAAACAGCTACACCAAGACCCTCAGCTGCTCCTGCCTGTGCACAGGAGGTTTCCCCCGGCTTCTTCCACGCTTACCTACAGTGCCAAGTGGTGAATGACCCAGACACAGGGGTTCATCAAGGACCAATCCTTTCTTGAAAAACTCACACACAAGTGGGAGGAGATCAAACAGACAGCTGATCGTGAGCTATGAGACGGACTACCAGTGTAAGATGGGTTCCATGCCTGCAGCTGGAGTGTGCTCGGCACCCTGAGAAAGGGAGTGAACTGGTACGGCTGGTGGACAGCACAATCAGGACTCCTGATAGCGTGAACATCAAGTGGAGAAGCCCTCTCACTTGCAAGCTGGGCAGCTGAACAGGAACTTCGTTTGTACTATTATTGTTGTTCTTGCTATTATTGTTATTAATTAACATTATTTCATTTTCTTAATCTAATAGTGCATTTTATTTTAAAAATAAAACAGATTTTTAACACCGACATAAAAGAATCTGATTTTACTTTGAGACCCGACCCGACGACAACAACATCTGTTTCCTAAAACAGTGTGACTTTCCAAACATTACCTAGTGTGAGAATAGAACATTTAGAACTGTGTGTGGTGATACACACCTTCACTCACAGCATTCCAGAGTATAGGCAGGAAGGTCAGCAGCAGCTGGCTACACAAAACCTTGCCCAGAACAAACAAGCAAATAAACATTACACTACCTTTACCCATGAACAAAATTCTTGCTTCTGGTTGGATGTTACCAGGACACCCTCCTACTCAGATGGTCACTGAGATAATTTTGCAATCATGAGATGCACAAAGACCTGAGGGAAATGGCTGAGCCGTTGGACAAACCTCTAAACTTTCCTGGGCCTCTATTTCCCCACCTATAAAATGAGAAGAGGACTGGTAACTCATTTAGACTTGTAATAGTGAAATAAGCATGAAGTTAGACCTTTGAAAGCCTTAGCGTGTGTCATTCCAGAGCCCTATGTGAAGCTGGGCCTATGTTGTACACATTTGTTCCCATGCACGAGCCCTTGTGGAGTCTCATCCACTTCTTCACGTTCTTACTTGGACAGAATGCTCTGGGTTGGAAATCTGTACCTCAATATCCCTATGCTCTTTAAAAAGCTGCTTACAATTGAGAGTCATCGTTTTAATGTTCTCCAAAGAAAATTTATACTGTATTTATGGCCTGAACATAATCATTACCTTCCAAGAAAAATGACTCATTAAATAAAAAGCGATTTTCACTAGTGAATTCTTAAAATATATTTGCTTACTTATGGAAATCCAATAGCCTCTTGCTCAATATTTTCTGCATTTTTCAGTACAATTATTTGGGGCCCATATGTCTCTTCAAGACTTGTCAAATCAGAACAACTTAGAAACACTCGGATGACAGAAAACCACAGCAGCAAGCAACCAAGCAAATAAAAAAAAATCACTATCTGAAGTGAATGGCTCCAAGGTTCATCAGAGAAGAACAGTGGCCCGAGGCCTTCAGTCATCTTCAGGTCAGAAGCCAACACACAGTAAGACAGCTGCGCCCGGAATCATTATTGCGAACCCCACAGACTAACTGGGAAATATTCCCCCGCACAGAAGTGTGTTCTTGAGGGCCATAGCTGGTTGGCAAGCTCTGCCTGTCAAGCAACAGTCCCATCCCAGGCCTGGAAGATGATCACCGATTGGAGAGCCAACAGCACACCTGCTCATTAGGACTCAGGATGCCTTCCAGGAGGCTTTGTCTGCCTGGAACCAGAGCAGACCACAGAAATAGCCACCAACTTAAATGAAGTAAGGGCTGAGAAACTGTCCTCACAGCTGGAGAACCTGCAGATGACCACGAAAGTCCCTCTTCTCTGACCCCAAGAAGTTGTCTGGTCAGTGAATTCCAGCAGAGAAATTTTAGCACTCTTTCCTCCTCATTCAGCCCTGAGGAGATGGAGTGCAGAAGGGCCAGACTCCTGACATGCACTGCCTGCAGTCACAAATGCATGGATTGTGCTTTCCATAACCTTCTTAGATTTGCTAACAGCACAGTGGTTTGCATTTAATGCTGGCTCTTTAAAGTCTGACTTACTTATATAGCCACAATACAATAATTAGGGAATGAAAAACTTTGAGGAGGCTTTGCATGTGTTAATGGCTTAGAAATCTTCGCAACTAAAGAGCTGAAGTTGTGTGATTTTTAAAAATGCCCTTCCATCTTTGTTCCGAATGTTACATCTTGATTTTTTTGTTTGCTTGTTTGCTTTTTAAGTCAGGAAAAAAACCAAAATGCAAAACACCAAGTTGTGACACACAATCAAGGTGGACTAGAGAGGTCTCTTCAGGGAGTGGACTTGGGAGGTGGTCCAGGGGGTGAGCTGGGGGGAGGTGGCCCAGGGGGTGAACTGGGGGGGGGGGCCCAGGGGATGACATGGGGAGGTAGCCCAGGGGGTGAGCTGGGGGGAGGTGGCTCAGGGGGTGAACTGAGAAGTGGTTCAGTGGGTGAACTGGGAGGTGGCTCAGTGGGCAATTGCTCTAGCTTGAGGGCTTGAGTTTGGGTCCCCTCCATGTTAAAAATAAACAAAAGGTGTCATGGTGGCATGTCTCTATAATCCCAGCACTACAGAGACAGGCAGATCTGCAGTAGCATTGGTCATCCATGTCAGATAGACAGAAAGCTTAGACCCCCTCCCCCAAAGTAAGGTGGAGATCAGCAGATGAAGACACCCTGTGCTGACTGCTGACCTGCACACATACAGACAGGACAGAGAGACACACACACAGACATACACACAGAGACATACACAGATACACACACAGAGAGATACAGACATACAGATACACACAAACATACACACACAGACATACACCTGCAGATATACACAGATACACACAGATACAGACATATAGACACACAGAAACACACACACACACAACTCAAACATCTACATACATAGAGATACAGAATAGAGAAACACACAGAGACACACATATACAGGCACATGCCCATATATACACATAAATATACACACAAATAGATGCACACACAAACACACAGAGACACAAACACCACAGACACATACAGACACACACAGAGACACAGACACCACAGACACATACAGACACACACAGAGACACAGACACCACAGACACATACAGACACACAGACACATACAGACACACACACACCAGGACTACCCCAAACATCACTGGTGTAGGAGAATTGTCTGTATTCTGTCAGTCATGTTTTAAATAAACGCTGATTGGCCAGGCAGGAAGTATAGGTGGGACAACCATACAGGAAGTAAAGGTGGGGCAATGACAACTGGAGAATTCTGGGAAGGAGGAAGCCCATTCCTCTCCATTCCAGCCCAGACCACCAAAGAAGCAGCTTGTGATCTGCCCCATTGAAAAAGGTACTGAGCCATGTGGCTAACATAGATAAGAATAATGGGTTAATATAAGCTACAAGAGCTAATAAGAAGCCTGAGCTAATGGGCCAATCAGTTTATAATTAATATAGATCTCTGTGTAATTTCTTTGGGGGTTACAAGCTATGGGAACTGGGCAGGAGAGAAACCCCAACAAAGCAGGCCTTCATGCTACACATCACAGTATAAATTTGAACTGTACACACTGGCACCAAGACATTTTTTAGAGCCTTATCAGAAACAAAACCTTTGTGGAGTCAGTTAAGATGATAATCTCAAACATCAAAAGTACTTTCTAGATTATGGAGATAGCCTTGAGCAGAATAGTGGCCATGTTGGCAAGTACTGGGTTCTAGGCCGAGCTGTCCCATTCATCAGTAGAGAGCTCTGGGAAAATCACTTGACCTCCCGAGTTTCAGTTCCTGAAATACTGACTCTGGACGTTTCAAGGAATCAACAGTTATAAAAATCCAATTCAATCACAATTTAAGTGTCATGAATAACTAATTCTTTGGAAATTGGCAATCTAGCCATTGTGTTTATGGACAAGTTGGTGTCCTTTCCTGTTCCCTGCATGGATGTCTATTCCCCAAACTTGATACCAGTCTTCTCAGTCATGGAGGCAGCTCCACTCCCATGACATCCGATAGCTGGCTGCTCCAGGCACTGTGTTTAAAGGCAATGGATTTTATAGTAACAAAACCAGACTTGGTAAAAAAAAAAAAAAGCATATATGAAATGGGTTCACGGTGAGGAGACAAGGTATATGTGCATAGGTAAGAAGAATGTGGCATCCAGGTACTGCAGATTTGTTACAATGGGACAGATTTGATATTGGGTCCATCTTGATTCATCAGAAAAATATATTCCAACAGGATGTTTTAAAGCCTAAGAAACCTCTAAGTACAACTGTATTTTAAGCCACATTCTTCCTACGGTGTTTTTTGTTTTAATATTTATTTTTAAAATTTATGTATATATCTCTGTGTGTGTGCCCCCATGTGTGCAAGAGACCAGAAGAGGATGTCTGATCCTGAGTGCAGGAGTTACAGGGAGTCGTGGGACACCCAGTGGGGGTGCTGAGAGCTGCACTTGAAGTGCTGTGGGGCTATCTCCCAGCCTCCTTTTTATCTTTCTTTACAGACCAATTATCAGAGTTTGTGGCAAGCATCCAAATCTGTTCTAATCATTGTTTCCTTCCTGCAAGTTAGAGACGTCATCAGGAGGCTTCTTAGGGAAGTTTCTTCCTATCCCTCTACTACCTATGTACTCCTTTTCCTTGTTTGTGTCTCAAGTCGCCTGGCTTACTGCCCCTTGCATTTATCCGTGCTGATAATGACTCTCTGCCCTAGAGTGAATGCTAGGGCACTTCGGGTTGAGGGAGGCTGGAATAGCTCCGACAGCTCTACTTCTGAGGATGCCTTTGAGCACTGCTGAGCACTTGATCAGTGAGAATGAGCAAGATCTACCGACACCCAGTGTGAGTGAGCACCAAGCAGAGGAACAGAGCAAAAAGGGCATGGAGGTGAACTTTGTCTTCTGAGTCTGAAACACTGTATCTTCTCCCGGAACAGCAGAACTCAAGGCTCTTCCAGAACAGCAGAACTCAAGGCTCTTCTGAAACATCAGAACTCAAGGCTCTTCTGCCTTTGATCTCTGGGATTTCTACCAGTGTACTCATCTACATAAGATTGTTGCAGTTTGGTTATAGACAATCCTTCTCCAAATGATGAAGTCTTGGTTTCCAACTAGTGGTACAATAAGAAGACTGCTGGGTCATAAAAGTATTGACTTCATCAAAGAGTTAACCCATTGATGAATTCACAACGACGGCTGGCTATCAGGATTTGGGGCACCTGGATTACTGCAGGAAAGTTGGTGAAGGTTGTCTTTTATTCCTGGCCTGTTTGTTACTCTTCTTTCTTTGATTCTCTGTCTAATTCCTGGTTCCCAACGAGCTTAGTGGCTCTGCTTCAGCAAACCATTGCCCTGTGATGTATCCCAGCACCAGCCAAGGAAAAAGGATGCCAGTTGATAAAAGACTGAAATGATGAGACCCAGCAACTCTTTCTTCTTTTAAAGTTGTTTGCCTCGGGCGTTTTGTGGCAGCAACAGAAAGTAAATAAAAGCCTGTGGAGCAAGACTGTAAGCCTAGAGCTGTAACCTCTTTCTGACTGGAGCTTCACTGGCTCTCCTGCTTAAAGACCTGTCCTGGAGGCTCCCAAAATCCTACCCCGCCCCCTCCTCACACACGGGGATGGCAGGAGGGGTGAAGGCTGAAGCTCAGCCGATGCCATTCCCTTAGATCTCAACCCCAACCACTTTTCTTTCTCTCCATGTCCCACCCGCAAACTCACACGTGGATGTTTGATAAAATTACGTTCTGACTGTAGATGCTCACAAGAAAGGAAGGGCACGAAACTGTTCTAGTCACACTGATCAAATCATAAATTATCCTGTTCTTTTTATTTTATGCTTTTAAGGATTTTATGGTCCAGAGATGCACACTGTGGGGTTTTGACACACCAGAGTCCTGGGAAATGTGTCATTTGTGTCGTGGGTTTCTGAGTATCAAAATGCACTCCTCCCCAAAACACACACAACCCTCACAATGTGTGGGCTCTTGCCTTGCTTTTTGTGGGTACAAAATCTTTCCACGCACAGCTCCTTTCTGCCTGCTCTTCGGATGGTGCTCTGTCAGCGTCAAGCCTGCACCAAGGCAACATACTGCTTATCTTCTCATCCTGCTTCCTAAGTGCAACTCTCCACTGAGGCAGCATAGCCCAGATCCCTGCCTGCCACTCCCAGCAGCCGTCATCAGATAACTAGAGGCAGTGATAGCTGCAGATGGATGAACTGGACCGAGAAGTCCTGGCTTCCCTGACAGGTACCCAGACATATCACATCGCACAGCTAAGAAGTCTTAGCTGGGAAGTTGGTTCTCCCAGCGATCATAGGAGGCCAGGCGTGAAGAGGAGACAGCAACGCTAGCCTCTGCTCACTTTTCTTCTAGGTCCAGGCTGAAATCATTCTACCCTCTGGTTCCCCGTGACTTCCTGAAGACACACAGGGGACTGAGAAACAATATGATACTGTGAAGCTGAGGCCAATGTAGTAACATGCCAGTGTGTAGTTGGTCTCCCTTCTATCTGGCCTGGTTTCCACTTGTCCTCTCCTGTGTGTACTCCCCTGGGATTGCAGCCTCAGGACCTATCAGGTACTGTGGCATCTCCCAGCTCTGTTTTAGAGGGATCCTGGACAAGGGTGATAATCCTGGCTTTCATTAACATTACTATCTCACTGTGAGGTAATGAAGTGATGAACTCTTTCTGTCTTAAATCCACAGGGGAGGCTTGGGGCTGTTAATCCTGAAAATGGCTAAAGTACCCTGATTTAGCTCTCAGAATCCACTGCTGACCTGCCTGACCCAAACTGCGGCTCCATCACAACACGGGAGGACTCAGAAAAGAGCTTCAAAAGCAAGCTTGCTTTCTCGTGGGAGAGTTCTGGAAGGCAGTGGTGTCCACCTGCAGGTGTTCCTGAAGAAGAGGAAGATAACACTAATTCACTGCCTAAATATAAAGCAGATAGTGGGACCAGTCTAGGCATATCGCTTGCCTAGGTTCACAAACCTTTTTGGGGAAAAATTTCTGTTTTGCAGTCTCTGAATGTCACAGGATTATGTGTGTGGTAATCGATTTTATTAGAATTATGTACAAACTAACATAAACAGGTTATGGGTAACGTATACATTTCCTATAGATTAGAACAAATTTGTTTTGACGGTGACTTTGGAAACTCCCAATAGCAGATTTGCTTACATGCTCCTTCAGTGTGCCCCACCAAATTATGAAGGCCTAAATTAGCCAAGCTATGATTATATTCTTTGGATCCATGCTTTGTGCCTCTAAAATTTAGAATTCTGACCTAATATTAAAATCTGTGAGCATCCTGCAGCTATGATACCTGAATAATTCAACAATAGCACACCTGCCACACTCCACACATACCCAGGTGAGGTGGGAGAATGGTGAGTTTTGTGTGTGTGCATGTGTGTGTGCATGTGTATGTGGGTATATCTGTGTGTGTGTCCATGTGTATGTATGTGTGTGCATCTGTGTGTGTACATGTGTATGTGTGTGTATTTGGTACATGTGTGTATGTATGTGTATCTCTGTGTGTGCATCTGTGTGTATGTTGTATGTCTGTGTGTGTACATGCATGTGCATGTGTATGTATGTTTGTGCATCTGTGTGTATGTGTATGTATGTACATGTATCTATGTGTGTATGTATATGTGTGTATGTGTAAGTATGCATGTGTATCTGTATGCACATGGTTTATTGTATTCGTGTGTATGTGTGTACATGAGTAGAGTGTATGTAGACACAATGGTTGATGTTGGTGTCTTCTTCACATTCTCCATCTTTTATTTACTGTTTTAAGATCTGTTTTGGTGTATGTTTGTATCTGTGTCTGTTTGAGTGGATATACACGCATCTATAGGTGACTGTAGAGGACAGAAGAGGGTGTTGGGTCCCTTGGAGCTGGAACTATAGTCATTGGATGCTGGAATACAAACTCCAGTTCACACAGTTGAAGAGCACGTACTTTCGCCTTCTATAGCATCGCTTTGTTCCTTTCCATTTTATTCTTTGAGACAAGGTCTCGCTGTGTACCTGGAACTCACCAAGGGCAGATAACCTAGGGACCTAGGGTCAGTCAACCTTCAGAATCCTTCTGTCTCCCTTTTATGTCTGCCCTGGGAACCCAAACTCAGGTGCCTGTGTTTGTCCAAGGAGCATTTATCAAGTGAGCTATCTCTCCAGCTCCCAAAGTGTCTGTTTTACTGAGATGGTTCAGTGTCTTTGTCCTTTCCCTCCAGGTCCTTTCCACTGTAAATTTCTTATGTAAGGTAAAGAACCTATAAGCATTCTAGGGTTCTGATTATCTTCTCTACATAAAAGAGAAAGATCCAGAGGGCTATCTAAGGAAAATGACCAGGGCAAAAGACCCAACACTTTCTCTTGGATATTATGTGTGCACTGTGGTTTGCTTTCTTCAAATAATCAGATGCATATGAAAAAGAGTTTGATAGAATATCTTCCAAAGTTTGATAGCAAGGTTGAAAGTTTACATTACATTAGCAATAACAAGTAAGCCTGGAAAAAATACATCTTAAACTCTCAATAATAAAAAACAGATTTTAGCCGTCCACTGTGGAAGATAAGTAAGTGGTATTCCCATGCCTTCTGCAGCAATTATAACAAAACTGCTGTACCACAGAGAGGCAAGCAAACCAAAGATGCAGCCAAAAATGTAGGCAAGTGTGAGGGTTTGATCAATAAGTATCATGTCGTTTCTGTGGGTTTAAATGATGCCTGTGGTATTTATGAACTTTCCAGTTTATGAAAGTGTAATTTTTTCCTCACGGCAAAGCATACAATTTTTCTGTCATAACTTGTTCTTTCTTCAGTGCGGTCACTCGATGGTGGGTCTTTGGCCCTGAGGAATCTGGGTTCATTACTGGGCTTGCCTCATAAGACCTCCATCTTATCACTAGCTCACTTCAGTGTTCCAAGTCTCTCTCATATAGTCTTCCCTCAGAACGGATGGAAATCATGTCCCAACCCAGAGGTGATATTAAGGCCACATGACTGGCTAGCAGATGCTTACGGCTCTTGTACACAATATACTTTGCTGTATTACGTTTCTCTGTCTGTATTAGCAGCCCTTGACTTGACCCACCATTTGTTCTGCACAAAGCTCTATAACAACGAAGAACAGGTGCATAGTTAGTATTAGAACTTGGGAAGAAAGAGACAGAGGGCCAGAATAACATTTTAGAGGCCTCAGAGGTAAACCTCTATGCTTTAATGTTCTTATCAAACTATCTTTTAATGTGTGTGTATTGTGTATACCGAAACTTTTTATCTTAATTTCCTCAAATTTTATGCACTTTTTAGGTCCCTATGTGTCATAGTCAATTTATTTTACTAGCTATCGTTTTCGCCATTATGTTGCTTTTTAAAAGCAACCAGAATATTAACTATGCTATGCAAATGAAAATCTGTGAATTTAATCACAGAGAATGGCCCAGAGGAACCAGTAAATCCTACAGTGTCCAGTGGGAGAATTTGGAGAACCCTATTATATTTAATAACTCATAGAGCAGCTTGCAGAATGGAATCTAAATCAAGCCAGCTCCTACTCACAACTCTTTGCAGATATTCTCTGGACAAGAAGACGTGCTTTCCCAAACAAACAAACAAACCAGCAGCAGCAACAACAACAAAGAAAACACCAAACCTGGCAAGCTGAAAATACAGAGCACAGCCCATTTTTGTTTTCATTTTGGTGAGGCATTGTGAGGATAGTAGCATCACTTTAATATTTATCAAACTCTATACTTCTTCCAGGTGTAACGATAAATGAAAATATCCTTCAAGGTACATGCAAAATACTTCCAAAAATTGCCCTGGTTAGAAAACTAAACTGATGAAAGAGATCTAAAGTCATGGAGGACACAAAATCCATCCCAACAGCTTCTGCACAGCCTGGTACACAAATATGAACAGTCCCTGATATCGTGTGCCTTTCATGATTGCCCATGTCCATTTGTAAATACAAAAGGAAGATCATACACAGAGGAAAGAGCAAAAGCACAGGGGGGGTCAGCTTGCTACCCGATTGTGGATTACTTCTTTATGGTTGTTTCTACTCTCATCATTTCCTGGTTATCCAGGAACAATAACAGCCCAAGACCGATACACAATGCAGACATAAACCAGCAGTCCTCCATTAAAGCTATATTGTCTTCAACCAACAGCTGAAAATAGGTCAAGAAAAGAGCACCTGCTGAAAACTGTGGTAGACACTCGCTCCCCATCATTTCCCAGAAGCTTCTCTTGCCTTTCCTGCCTGACTTACACGACAGCTCCTAAGTTCATCAGAGCAGTGTGCACTGCTCAGCTCTCCTCCAGGAGGCCTTACTGTTTTTCTTGCAAATCATTAAGGTCAGAAATCCCAGAGCCAAGAAAAGTTTCTGTTGTCACTTGATTGTAACTTCATTCCTCTCCTTTGCTTTTTCGGATCCCAAGGGAAGCAAGGGTAAGTCCGGGCCAGCATCTGTGCTTTGCTGAGTCAGAGGAGCTCTAGTCAGATATCACAGCTGAAGCAGATGAATATAAGGAAAGCAATTGAGAAGTAAGTTGGCTTGAGTTGCACCAAAATCTCCAAATTCATCCTGAGCTTATCCAAGTGGAGTTACCAGTGGTTTGAAGAAAGGTAGGAAAGATAAGCAAACATCTGTAAGATAAATATAGTTCCCATTGCATCTGAAACCAAAGGAAAGGAAACTCAGAATGCAGTAAGTCAGAGATGCTATGGTAGGGATCAACCATCCTGTCAATACCTGGGCTGGGATCACAGTTTTGCAACTGCACAGAACTCTTCAGTCTTTTCTAACAATGCAATATTTTCCTTTCTTGGTTTGCATCCACCTTCTGAATTATCTGGTGATCAGACACTACAGAGAAATACTGGCCTCACTTCTTCAGCGGAACTAAATATATGCTACTCAGCTCATGTCTTTATTGTTGCCTTGGCTACCAGGTTAGATGCAGCTGTCTTTTTGCAGAGAACCAAAAGCACAGCATGACAATGAGGGAGAGTTTGAAATATTTGGGTCACTCTATTGTCTGCTGAGCCCCTTTCTCTTGCAGCTGGTTGGACTGGTTCTTTAGTAAAGCAAATGATGTCCATTTGTGATGGTGGAGATGCAGGGCAGGAGTTAGATGGCAAGGTAAGGAGCTGCTTTGCTTTCCTCCCTGTGAAATAGATAGCTATCACCTCCATGCTGCCTGCAATCCATCATATCAGGATTATGGAAACCACACTTAATAAAACTTGCTGGAAAAGTCTTCAAAATACATTTAAACTTAAATCTGTTTTAAAAGCATTTACCTAAGAAGAATATGTTACAAGTTAGGGTCCTGGAAGAAGGCAGACAGCTCACATTACTAAACCGAGGAAGAAGCATATATCCAATACTCCCCAAACAAAGGCAGGGGTGAAGGTCAAGAAAAGCCAATAGTTTATACTTGATATTCCAGGACTAGTGACAGCCCAGTCACCATGGGATGCCCACAGCACCTAGTGTGAAAAGAGACCCAAGAAGAAATACAAGAAATACCCCGAACCCAGGCTTCTTCATGCTTCTCTTAATGTCAGAGAACAAAAGAGCAAACTTGCCCATAGTCTTCTGGACACAACAGGATACAGAGTAGATTTAAAGAGTCAAGTGAACATACCTATAAAGTTATAAAGTTTTATTCATTGGTTGTTGGAATAGATTGTCTAAAGGAGCAACAACTCTTTCAATAATTATTATGTCTCAGACTCTTCTGTGCCTGTGAGCTTCCCCTGCAACATCAGAGGAGTAAAATCTAGAGGAAACAAACCATGGCTCCTGAGACTTCGGAGTGTGGTCACACCATGAGCATGTTATGAAAAATGTGTCATGTAAACAAACATTAGCGTTGCTGTCCTGGAACATTCTGGAAAGGCCACCACTGTGGAAGGTCCATCTCTTTGACATCACTGGTGCCTGCCCAGTGTTTCTCCCTTAGGTAAACTCAGCTCTTGTGAGAAGAGATAGATAATAGTCTCTGTTCTCACTGCTGCTTCACTGGGCCATCATTTAGCCATGATTCATTTCTCTTCTCTCTCCCTTAGTAAAAGAGCTGACATCCACTTGGACTTCTATAACAAAACACCTTATGCAGTGTAGTTTATCGACAAACATAAAAATACTGCTTACAGGTTTAGAAACTGGCAAGTTCAAAATCAATGTGAGAATTGACCCAAAGTCTGGCAAGTGCCCCTTCTTTGGAGGTGGTTTCTTCAACGGTACTCTCACACAATAGAAAAGGAAAGGAATCCACTTGTACTGCTGTCCTAAGGTTTATGTCCTGTTTATGAGGGTGGAGCCTTTTCACAAAACCCACCTCATCATACTACTCCCAATGGCTACTAGATCCCAATACATGGATTCTGGGTGGATGTTGTCTTTCAGGGACTTCCCGACTGTCTTTCCTTGTCACAAATCAGTGCTGAGCTTGTCCTAGGGCTGTGCTCTGACTTTCAGCACATCAGAAGGTTCTGTATGGAGTCTCTGAGTCCAGCATTCCATCATGGGAGGAAGACACAGGGACCGCATACGATGGCTTGTTGGGTACAGGAAAGGGAATGATGTAAGACTGAGAAACTTTTCCACTAGGTTTCAAATCTCAGAACTTCTAGCGACCAGATACATGATCCTGAATGGGAAAGCCTTTGAAACTAACTACCTCATTGACTTTGACAGCAACTTCTCCTGGGCCTGGCCCTTTACAGAGATTCAATGAATGGAAGAAATAAATAGTAATGATAGATAATACAACGTCTTCTCAATTATCTCTGACTAAAGTCCAAGGTAGGACTGGTTTGTCTTAATTAAATATTTCTTTAATTAACCTCAAGTAGCAAATTAATAAAATTTGTACTGTAGTTTGTGGTGTACGAAACAATCTGATATAAACTCACAGTTTAAAACATACATTGTGCTCTTTTGAGAACAATGTTATACCTCTGAGTAGTCATGAATATGGATTCCTGTTGTGCCAAAGAGTAAGAATTTATTCTTTGTGAAGGAAAAACTGATTAAATCGCATCTTACACACTAGTGATTTAAATGTGATCAGACTCAATGTAGCATGAGGAGAGTTAATCCAGCTACTGTGGATATTAGTAAACATTTCATAAACGCTGGTGCATGGGGAAGAATTTAAAGGTGTGGTTTTGGTTCTGAGTGCCTAAAAGTCAAGACCATAAATCTACAAAGAGCATTACCTCTCTCAGACACTTCCCCTGGTGAGGTACAAGCTCCCGCAACATAAGAAGTGCATTAACTGTCTCAAACACTTCCTCTCGTGAGGTACAAGCTCCTGCAATCTAGGAAGTACATTACCTATCCCAAACACTTCCTCTCACGAGGTACAAGCTCCCATAATGATTGAAGCACAGATAGATTTAGGAACCATCAGAAAGACATTCAGAAAAAGATTACCACTGAGGAATAATAAAAAGGTTTACTTGAGTTATAAGATTGGATTAGAAAAGAAATGTGTCTAGTACCTGAGTTAAATCATCTGCTATTTAAATGGATGAAAAAAAAAGACCTTAGAAAAAAAATGCAGACTCTGCCAGCCCATTTCTTGGGAGCTTAGGGTTCGGACGTACTTTCAAAGCCTGTGTGGCAGGAGCACTTACAGAATGACATGAAGTTTCTCAGCTCACCCAAGATCTACCCACTTTACGGTCTGGGGCCTTTCCAGGGATCACACATTGTAAACAAATCCCTGGAATTCTTGCTCAAAATCTGCAAGGTAGTAAGTAATACAGGACCCTGGCAACCTTTGGCAGCTGACTTCAAACTTTTAAAAGGCAAAATAAAAACAAGCAGAGATCATGTCTCCTTCATGGGATGTAAGGGCACAGAAAAGGACAGGCCTGAGACTCAGGAAATGCTGCTAGGCTCAGGTACCACTCTCTCAGTCTTGGTTCTGGTGATGCTTTTCCATACTTAAGGGCAAAGAGCAGATGGATCCTTAGACTCACGTGGGCCTATGAACAGTGCGCTGGTGGCTTTTTTTTTTTTTTTTTTTTTTGTAACCTTTCCAGACCCTGGACAGTGGCACAAGTGCACACAGCAATTACACAGGAGCTCCTGGGCTTAGATCCTGAAAGTTTGGGTCAGTGAGACCCAAGGAAGATATATGATGAGATTATTATGAGAATTCTACTCTTCAGCTTCATGTCCAGGCATTGTTTCTTTGAGACAGAGGGGTAGCTTCCATTGTCTAAGAGAAGAAAATGGGATAAAGGGGGAAGGACACTTGCTATGCCTTTACAAACTAAAAGGGGCTCTGAGAAAAAGATCTCAGAAACACAGAATGAATGTGGACAAACAGCACCGTGTTCAGTCTCGGGGACGCGGGTTCACTCTCCTGCTGACGTCCACATTTAATGTAAAGGCAACCTTCACAATTCACTTAGCTTTTACACAGTGGAGCTACTGTTCACATCAAATGAACTTTGAATTTATCAAGTAGTGTTACAACACAATTAGCATTATTTTTATGAACAAAAATGTCTATTTTTCAAAGTTCTGCTTACAATGAAACAGACATGAACCACTGAGGGTTTATTTGTAGTTTTTTTTGTTTGTTTGTTTGGTGGGGAGTTTCTAACAACAAGAACATTAAATGTTTGGAGTCATTTTCTAAAATAAAAACTCAAGTGAAAACAATAAACCATGGAGCATATGGGCAAAGTATAGGCTACTCTTGACAGCTTCTCCTGCCCTTGGCTCTTTGAATCAAGCCCAAGCTGTAGCTTCCTAATTGGATGAATTACTGAAGCTTTGACAGCAGTAGTCAAGGACTTAGCTGTACCTCCTCCTAGTGACATGCACCTGAGTTACAAGCCTAAAATTGCTCATTGCAGGAGGAAACTAAAGCCCCCTCCTTGAGGGCATAGCAGGATGGATGTCCACAAGTTCAGAAGAGGCCCTCTGCCTTGACCACGTGGCTACATTGACCTCAGGCCTCTCTCCAGTGTCCATAACTATGAGAATAATGTCTTTTAAAGCCACCCATGGTGATGGACAACTTTTATAACAGTCTAAAACTGATTAAGATAGGTAGCAAGCAATTCTACGACTGTTGTAGAAAATTAATTAATATGCACGTATTTGTCCTGGAAACACAACACATTAATGCCACCGCTCACAGCAGCAGAGAAGATGCATTTTCTTCTTTTGAAATACTTAGAATCTACTAAGACTAAAAAAATATGTGGTACTAACAATAGAAGATACATTCATGTGCACACACATGCATGTACACACACATGTCCCAAAACACATGGGTATAAATTCACACATGGAAAGGGACATACAAACATTCATGCACATATACATATACACACGTGTCTAGGCATATTTACATTTGTACAAATCATAACCATAGGAAGCATTTTTAAAAACGTGTTGCTATCTATGATGGAGGGTAAATAGATAGATTCAGGCAATAAAATATTTGCCACATTTGCTCTGCATTTTAAAATATTTATAAAATCAATTATAAATAATGTGTTATACAAAAATCTCAGATACTTTCAATAAAAGAAAAAAGATATAAAAATAAACTATTAATAGTTAAAGATGTCTTATAACCAAGTTTTTATGACTAGAATTTATAGCATGATTTTCCTCTCTTATAGAAATGCTTTCTAAGTCACATGCATGTCATGACAGAGGATGAATGCCCGTTCTTCAAGGGCTGGATGTACCGGTTCAACATTAAACACCAAACAATGATTCCCTGCAGCAAAGCTTTACTGTAAAGGGAAAGATTCACATTCAAGATGCATTTGAAAATCAATTTCATACTTCTAATTTAAAGCTAATTCAAATGTAATTACTGTATCAGGACCATTCATTTGGTGAGGGTCTGGAACACAATCACCAGGGGCAATAAGGATGAAAGTTTCTCATAAGATAGCCGCAGAACAGTTGTGCCGAGCAAATAAACAAAACACAGATAGAAGATGCACTGGATACCGTGTGGACTGATCTATTTAGAAACCAAGACACTCTAAGACATGGTTCATGCTCTGTGCCTTGCTTCCTCTAATAGAGAACCTTCCTCGTCTGTTCTGAAGCCCTGATTCCTACCCCATCTCCAACACCGGCAAACAGAAGAAGTGATAGGAGACATTGAACACAAAACCTCACACTTACCACTCTCATCATCTATGCTGAATCTCCCGAGACCACTTCCATCTCTAATGGAGTACTGGATCTCTCCATCCCTACCAGAATCCTCATCATGGGCAGTCACCTGCAGCACGCTTGTTCCAATCCGTGAATTTTCTTTTACAGATCCAACGTCAGCGAAGTCTGGGAAATAGGGCATATGGAGGTTTTCGTTGACATCCACCACCTCCACCTCCACGAAGGAAACTGATGACAGGGAGACAGGACGCCCTTTGTCTTTGGCCCTGACTGTGAGGTTGTAGAATTGCTGCTTCTCATAGTCCAGCTCTTTGCTCAAGCGGATGGCGCCACTGGCTTTGTCTATTTCAAATCTCCCATTATAATCATTGACCAAAGAATAGCGCACTTGACCCCCTAATCCAAGGTCAGGATCTTGAGTCTCAAGCCAAGCAATGACTGTACCAACGGGGAGATCTTCCAGAACCTTCACACTGTAGCTAGTGGGGATGAAAGCTGGGGAGCAGTCATTGACATCCTCCAGAAAGATCTTTAGGGTGACAACAGAAAACAGTTGCTGGCCACTTTCTGCTTTGTCCCTGGCTTCAATTTTCAAAGAATAGTTGGCTTTGGATTCCCTGTCCAACTGGTCAGCTACATAAACAATTCCAGTTGAGCTATTGATGGCAAACTGCCGTGTGTCTGTCAAAACCGAGTACATTACCTCACCATTAGAACCCAGGTCTTTGTCTCTTGCTTCCACTTGAATAATCTCGGTGCCAATGCTTGAGCTTTCAAGAATGCTGACTGAGTAGCTGTCCTGAAGAAACACTGGGCTGTTGTCGTTAGCATCCTCCACATTGACTGTCAGCAATCGCCATGATGATTTCTGGGGCTTTCCAAGGTCGTAGATGGTTATGTTGAGGAGATAGAGGTCTGTGTGCTCTCGGTCCATGGGCATGAGAACTTTAAGCTGCCCAGTCTCCATGTCAATATTAAAGCAGCTGTCCGTGTTCCCATCTGATATTGTAAACAGCACCTTCCCATTGAAGCCAGAGTCGGCATCGTATGCTTTAATCTTCAGGATGTTAGTCCCAACTGGCATATCCTCCTTCACGGCCACATCAGAGGGGAAAGACTTGTCAAAATGTGGTCCTTGCCTGTTAATTGAATAAAAGTCAAGAAATCCATCTTCTACATTCAGCTTCCCGTTAGCTTTTGCTTTAATGAGTAGTTTCTCTGCCAATTTCTGAGCCACTCGAGTTTCTCTGCAGCTGAAGCTCTTTGAAGACACTTTCCCATGGAGGACTGAGATGTTAATGGTCATGGGGTCTGCAAAATTCTCCCCATCTGTAGCTGTGATTCTGAGGGCAAAATTACCATTTTTAATGCCAGAATTCATCAGTGGCTTTTTAAGCTGTAAAACACCAGAGTCTGGGTTCAAATAAAAGAACCCAAGTTCATTTCCTGAAATGATCTTGTACTTTACAAGTTCGAGTTCATCGATATCTATCGCAGAGACAGCTGTAATATGACCCCCAACAGGAAAGTCATATGAAATGACTCCCTGGCAAGCCACTTTTTCGAAGAGCGGGATGTTGTCATTGACATTTCCTACCCGAATGGTCACGTTCACCTCACTTTCATGGCGGTACGGTGAGCCCCAGTCAGAAGCTCTTACAACGAACCTATACGTCTCTGGGGAGGATTCGAAATCTAACTCTTCAGTGGTGCTGATCACACCCGTGAACTGGTTAATGACAAATGGTAAAGGGTTCAGGCTGGCAATGCTGTAAGTGATGTAGCCATTTTCTCCTTTATCCTTGTCAGAGGCCGACACAGTCAGAACATTTGTTCCGACAGGGATACTCTCATTCACAAACGTCTCATACAGTGTCTGCTGGAATTCTGGGGTGTGGTCATTGGCATCCTCGATCCCGATGGTGACTTGTGCCTTCACCTCTGCTTCCTTGTCTGTCACTTCCAGCTTGTAAACTTCTTTTTTCACCATATTCAGGGGCTGTGCTGTGACAATCAGACCTGACCGAGGGTTGATCTTGAAGTACTCGGTATCTTTTCCAGGAGAGAGTTTGTATTCCACATCCAGCGGCTCAGGATTTACCTTGACTATGGCCACCAAGACACCAGGAGGGGAAAATTCACTTATGCTGACTTCATACACATCTTTTTCAAACCTAATTGGGATACTGTCTCTTTTGGGGTTGGCAATGTGGACTGTCTTTAGTTCTGAAAACTTCTGTGGTGATCCTTTGTCTTTTGCTTGAAGAGTGAGGTTGTAGCCATAGGAGAAGCTTTCCCAGTCCACCTGCCTCCTCTCCTTGACTTTATATTCATTCATCCACTTGCCTTCTTTAGCCAGGAAGAACTGATCCAAAGGATCTCCAGCCACAATGGAAACAGACTCAATCTCTCCATTGGCCCCCTCATCCAAATCATCAACTGTTACTACTGCATATGTTGGCTCCTTGTCCAATGAGAAAGGGGTGTGAGTGACCACATGGATAATGGGAGCATGTTCATTTACACGTTCAATGTGAACATAAAGCTTAGCAGTACTGCTAACTCCGTTATTGCCATAGAGTTTCATTCCCCGGTCCACTGCTAGGATTTCTAGGTCATACCTGTTCTTCTCATCATAATTTAAGCGTCCACTTAAAGAGATGACACCACTTGTGGGGTGGACGGAAAAAAGCTCAACCTTGTTCTTAAAGTAGTAGTAGAACTCTCCATTGGAACCGATGTCTGCATCTGTAGCTGTTACCTGGGCAACGCTAGTCCTAAGTGGTGTGCTTTCTGCAATGGTGACTGAGTAAGTGGTAGGGGAGAACAGAGGCCTCAGGTCATTCATGTCTAAAACCTGGATGTTCACTTTGGTCCATGCTTCCAGATCTTCTCCTCTGACTGAACCTTTTATGATTAATAAATAATTGTCTTGGATTTCCCTGTTCAATATGGCAGAATTGCCACCTTTAGTTCTTATCCTGAGAAAGCAGAAATCTGCAATGATGACCTCCTCAGCTTTGAAGAAGCCCTCCTCGTCACCAGACACTATTCTGTACTTGATGTCCCAGGATAGGTCGATTAAGGTGATGCCCATTCTGCTTTGGCTGTTGACATAGGTCCTCGCTGCTGAGTTTTCGTACACGGTAGCATTGTACACGGACTGTGTGAAGTGGAAGCCCAGGGGCCCCGTTCCTGGCAGTCCCTGGGAGACAGTGGCTAGCAGCTTCAGCAGCAGCAGCAGGAAGCATGAAGGAGGCCTTGTGCCCACACAGTGTCCCATAGTCACACCCATCACATCATATGTCCATCCTGGAGGGAAACACAGAGGAAAGGGATAAATTAATTCAGAAGACAGAGAGGGAAAGAAACACAAAATAATTGTCCTAAAACGATGCTTTCAGAAGGCTTTATTGTAAAATCTTTTCATTAAAGCATCAATAAAAAATCTGAACCTTCACTGGCACTAGATAATAAAGAATTCAAAGTCACCAGGCTCTAACCTTATCTTGATTGAACTTTCTTAACTGATTCTTTTTCACTTCTTTTGGGATTGGTTTGGGGCACCAAATTTATTGTATGTTGGAGGTCAACTTAGAAATGGATAATTGGAGACCTTAAATGCATTTAACGTTGGCCTATAGTAGCCTTTTATATAATTATACTAGGACGCTATTTAGTTATCTTCATTACTGCACAGTTCAACATTTAAAAGGAAAAACTCAGAAGATACTAAAAGTCTATCAATAGAAAATTAAATAATTTAGAGTACATTCTTAAAATATAATGTAGCCACAAAAATGATGGATAGAGATAGACACTTTCGGACGCGAAAGATGAAGAGCTAAGATAAGAAAAGGTGGCCAGGCTGCATTTAAGAGTATTCTGTCTAGGGCTGGCGAGATGGCTCAGAGTTTAGGAGCACTGGCTGCTCTTCCCAGGGTCCTGAGTTCAATTCCTAGCAACCACATGATAGCTCATAACCATCTGTAATGAAATCTGGTGTTCTCTTCTGGCATGCAGGCAGAACAGTGTATATATTGCCGGGCGATGGTGGCGCACGCCTTTAATCCCAGCACTCGGGAGGCAGAGGCAGGCGGATCTCTGTGAGTTCGAGGCCAGCCTGGTCTACAAGAGCTAGTTCCAGGACAGGCTCCAAAGCCACAGAGAAACCCTGTCTCGAAAAAAAAAAAAAAGAGCAGAACAGTGTATATATAATAAATAAATCTAAAAAAAAAAAGAGTATTCTGTTTAAATATGGACGTGGACAGTTGCATCTTTAGCTTTGAAGTGCCCGCACTGAGGTACGTGGAGACATCATTTCACTCCCCACTTCTTTCACTGAACATTGCTCAACGATGGCCACTTAGTTCCTTCCCCGTGATTTTAACCTTGTAAAGGTCTGCTTCAAGATATCACTGTCTTCTACTGTGCCTGTTTCAAAACTGATCAAAATGAGTGGACAGTTCAATGTCTTGAGAGTAAACACTTTGTAATAAAGCGCAGCTGACCATCCCTAAAGGAGCTGCATGACCCTTGGGACCCTCCTTGGGGGCTGCTATTCATTGCGGAAGGTGGGTAAAGGCACTTTCCCCAAGGTATATAAGGGATTACAAGAGTGGCCTCTGGCCACTTTTCGGCTTGGTTCCAATGAGGCAAAACTCTGAGTGTGCATATGCTTAGTTCCTATGGGACGGTGTGTCTTGCTGCTGTCACCAGCTGAGCCATCCGAAAGTGCTGCGCGGCAGGGAGGAGAGAGCAGTTCAACACAGGGATCCCATAAGCTCAGAGACAGCACAGAGCACAGTGAAAAGCAGAGAGAGGGAATAGCCTTCTAGAAAAGAAGGCAATTTCACATGCAGCTTCTCTGAGTATCCTCAGGGAATGTCTCGTGGGCTGAGAAGATAAATAATCAGAGCTGTGCCATTCATTGCTCCTGGAGCCAGGAAGAAGACCAGGCAGAAGACAGACAGTGAGCTAGTCAGTAGGTTTTGGGAACACACTATTTGGCTCCTGGGCATTTCAGAAGTGACTTGATTTGTATTTTGTGTTGTACACAAGTAAAATCTGAGTATGGGAGCCCCTTCTCTAACAATCACACTCTGAAGCTCGGAGAAGCTTTAATGATATTCTGTATGTATTGATGGACCGGTCTGGTCATCTTTTGAAGATGCCTAGGACCAGTGGAGATGCTGATCTCAGCCATTGTGACTATGAACGCAAGACAGGCTCTCAGAAGCAGGTGCAAAGGCCACATTCTATTCTCTCAAAGAAAAACCCTGGAATCCCCACAGTACAAATCCAGTGTCTGCCTATTTCTCATACATCCTGTTAACATTGGAAACTGTCTATGGGAGCAGTTTGTCCCATCCTCTGCTGGAAGAATCTGAAGTCTACAACCATAAGAAAGGAACCATAATTCGGGTTCTTAGAGAAGCTAAATAAGAAGGAGAACCCAAAGAAAAACATATAGGCATCCTCCTGAATATTAACCTTCATCAGGCGATGAAAGGAGACAGAGACAGAGACCCACATTGGAGCACTGGACTGAAATCTCAAGGTCAAGGTCCAAATCAGGAGCAGAAGGAGAGAGAGCACGAGCAAGGAACTCAGGACCGCGAGGGGTGCACCCACACCCTGAGACAATGGGGATGTTCTATTGGGAACTCACCAAGGCCAGCTGGCCTGGGTCTGAAAAAAGCCCGGGATAAAACCGGTCTCGCTGAACATAGCTGACAAGGAGGACTACCGAGAACTCAAGAACAATGGCGATGGGTTTTTGATACTACTGCACGAATTGGCTTTGTGGGAGCCTAGGCAGTTTGGATGCTCACCTTACTAGACCTGGATGGAGGTGGGTGGTCCTTGGACTTCCCACAGGGCAGGGAACCCTGATTGCTCTTTGGGCTGATGAGGGAGGGGGACTTGATTAGGGGAGGGGGAGGGAAATGGGAGGCGGCGGAGGGGAAGAGACAGAAATCTTTAATAAATAAATAAATTTAAAAAAAAGGAACCATTCCCCAATGCTTAGCTCCTGTCCTTACATCCCAGTCAGGGCTCCTATGGCAGAAAAGCTGAAAGAAATCCCGCTTGTGCCCAGTTCTGTCTCTGGCATCCAATGCAGCCCCCACTTAATGAAACAATCATGTTAGTGCAGTGAACAGCACCTTTCAATACTAATGTAACTGGGGGGCTTAACTTGCTAATTTCAATGGCCCCAAGAAAGTACATCTTATTTAAGAGAGAAACAGAAACAAAGAGACAGAGAGCAAAACAGAGATGGAGAGAATCAGAAATTACACAGGTTAAAAAGCAGCTTAAAAACAGTTTTCATAAGGGGAAACTGAGGCCAGAGGAAGGAAAATATTCCCCCATACCAAGTCCTCAGATGTCCCAAGAGCAACAATGTGTCCCTTCCAATCTCATCCACTGACCAACCATGGGACAATCTGAGAACCAGATTCAACATTTGGGATGATCCTCGTGCTCCAACCCCTGCTTACACCTCTAGGATATTGTCTCTTTGGAGTAGTGTGACCCAGGGGTGGTCACGCCAACAAAGCATTTTATGAATCCTTCAAAGTAAAGAAAGATGCCAAAGGAAATTGACTGTTCAATTTAACTAATCAAAATTGATGCTTACAAAAACTGAGCTATTTTTTCAGCAAGATCTCTGCTGCTTCTCTCTCTTAGAAACTCGAATGAGTGGTGTTCAAGACAATTGGAAATACTTCAGAACAGGTTTAAATAGAGTTGTATTACTGTGTATGGAAATTTGTATTGAACTCACAAAAAAAGAAAACAAAATGAAACACTAAGCAAGAGTACTTTTGTCAGCTTTGGCTGTCAAACCCGAAATATCTCATACGACATTTCTATCTGTGGTTTTGAAGGAGGAAAACAAAACCTCACCTGGCAAAAAGGCTGCCTGGCAGTTTTCCTCGTGGGTTTCAGGAATACATGTGTGCTAAAAGTTAGGGATTTGGTACAATTGCAAAGTAAACACTAGAAGAAAACTCTAGCTTCTGTTTTTAGCATGCAAAGATAACAGTTTTTATTATTTCAGCAAGGTATTAGTTTTTCCATACACAAGCCAAATCTGTTGAAGCTATGATAGTTATGATGCTTTAGATGCCCTGAGCATTGATTTATCCTCTTGATTCTGGATTATTTTAAAGAAAGCACCTATTTCTGAACCCCAGAGCCTATTTTCTACAACTTAGCAACATAATCAATATTTTTATACAACCCCCAAAGAGATCACTGAGCCATCAATCTCAGAGACATCCGTCTTTTGGAGTTACTGCTGGCAGGCTCCCAGCCAGCCCTTCTCACTGTGAGCGTGAATCTCAGTGTGAAACTGAGATGGAGCGTGCAGATCTGCCTTTCCAGGAGATGAATAAAGACGAGAGACACTGGGGCAGGGACGGTAGTGACTGGGACGGCTGTGACCCTGTGCGTACTCAGGCATGAGCGTATAATGCTGCTGCTGATCTTGCTTTTCACACCTAAAACTGTTAATTAGGTCATTTGGGAACAGGGGGAAACTATCTGAAAGGATATTATACTTTATTTTTTTGAGTTACTCATTTTGAAATGGTGCATTCTCCGAGATGTCCCTCAACTGAAGAATGGATAAAGAAAATGTACATTCTACACAATGGAGTACTACTCAGCTGCTAAAAATATGGCATCATGAAATTTTTTGGGCAAATGGATGGAGCTGGAAAAAAATCATCCTGAGTGAAGTAACCAGACCCAGAAAGACAAACACAGTATGTCCTCACTCATAAGTGGTTATTAGATGTAATGCAAAGGATAACCATGAAACAATACACAGACCCAGAGAGACTAGGTAATAAGAATAGTTCTTGGGGGGACACTCAGATCTCCCTGGGAAGGGGAAATAGATTTTCTAGGTGGACTGGGGTCAGGTGGTGGAAATAAGAGGGATCAGTTGGGTAAATGAGAGAGCTGACTGGAATGGGTTCACTTGTAGGGGCGATGTGGAAACCCAGTGCAAAAGGAACTCAGAGGATAATACATGTTAACTAACAAGGAATCCTAGTAATGGGGGTTTACAGCCCAATCTAGTCATCTTTTATAGGCAGGCAAGGCTTCCAGTGAAGGGGCTGAGACACCAATCTAAGCCACAGAACCTAAGCAGGGCTCTCACAGGGGCTCACAGGGGCCACGGGGGCTCACGGGGGCTCACAGGGCTCACAGGGGCTCACAGGGCTCACAGGGCTCACAGGGCTCACAGGGGCTTACAGAGTCTGCAGCAGCTATCCAGTTATCATGGAGCCTCCGTGTGTTTTCGCTAGTTCTTCTGCACACATGCTGTGTTTGTGTAGCCAGATATTCTTGTTGACTCCTAACAATAGAAATGGGAACTCTTTGACTCTCATGCCTCCTCTTGGGGCCCTTTCCCTTCCACTGGGTTGACTCTTCCACCCTTGACAGAAGAGTTTGTGCCTAGTTTTATTGCGTCTTGTTATACCATGCTCAGGTGTTATCCTTGGGAAGCCTGCTCTTTTCTGAAGGGAAACAGAATAGGAGGATTAGTGAATCTAGGGGAAAGGGGAAGTGGGGAGACTGGGAAGCTGTGGACGAAATGTATAAGAAAAGAAGAAAGAAAAAAAGAAAGAAAGAGAGAGAGAAATAAAGAATGAAAGAAAGGAAGGAAGAAGGGAAAAAAAGTGTCTGCTCTCCAGAAAGTGCTCAGAATATACATCGAGAAGCTATATAACATGCAGCAAAGTCAACACATGCCATATCACCCCTACATGTGCCATTGGAGAAAGATGTGTGAGTTATAACTGTGCCAGGCTGACTAGTCACCAGTCGGAAGTACACTGTGGCAGAGCTCTCAATAATAAAAGGCTGCTTAAGTTACAGAAAATACCCGTTGTCACATGACCTGGGGTTAAATCTGAACTCTTACATTAGGTGTGCAAACTTAGACCATTCTTTAATTTTGTTTACTTTTAATAATAAAAAATGATAAAATATAGTGCCCACTCAGCAGGATTTGAGTTAAAATCTGAAGAACTTCAATTCCTGGCACAAATAATTATATGAGTTCAACCAGCCATCATTTACTAAGGTAGATGTTAGAGACTAGAACTCTTGAGTCTGTGGAGGAGATCCATGACCTACTCCATAATTTCTTCTCTCTCAGTTCAAAGGAAAGGAGGCCTCATTCTTGGGCCAAGGCTATGGAGATTAGTGTCCCCATCACAATGACAAGAGAAACCTGAATCAAATTTTGTTTGTATTAAGTCTGAGTTTCCTTGTCTGACAAATGGAGTTCATAACAGACCCTACCGCTACTTCCAAGGTTTAGCCATGTGTGCGTGTAGTGTTTTACACTTCATTCCAAACTTAGGTGGCTGAGAAAAGAGGGATCTAGTTGAGAGGCCGGCCTGAGCTACATGAAGAGCTTGAGATCAGCTTGCCTATAGAGCAAGACCCCATCTCAATAAATAAACAAACAACAAACAATTCCATAAATACTGACACTATAATTACTTAGATGCTTAGGAACAATACCAAAAAACAGGAAACCAGTGAACACCAATGGTTTGCCCTTAGCCATGCTGGGCATCCTTCCTATGAAAACTACCATTCTCAAATCCCAGATGCACACCAGTCGGTGAAGCCAGCATCCCAGAAGAGACAGGGCTGTACAGAGACATGCTATAATGGGGCTTATGATCACAAAGGCAGATCTGGCTTCATTTGCCTAGATCTCCCTTTGTGGATTGCTTGTCATCGCTTGGCACTCCGGGCCGTTGCTCCTGAGGTCAGCTATAGGCTGCCTGCTGACACATGCGGGGACAAAGCTATGCTGTGGGACTCATGTTAATGACCGCCTGAAAAGAAGAGTTTAGTGTGTGTGTGTGTGTGTGTGTGTGTGCTGAAGCATGCTTACACACATACACACGAAATAGTAGCTAGAGACAGTACAGGATATAATAATAGCTATTTGGATCACAAATCGTTAGTGCAGCAACGCTGTCACAGATCATATAATGACATACTGAACCAAAGTCACTTAAAATCAATGAATGTTACAGTCAAAGGTGTCTTAACATGAACTAGTCTAACATTGCACTTTTACCACACAAGAGAGCCACCAGTTTACATACTAAGGACAAGATCATACGGTTCACCAGTCTCAAGGCTGAAAAGGGTCCTCAGATCTCCAGTGTGAACCAGACATCAACACTTCTCTGTCTCCTATCCTTGCTCAGGTCTGTCATGGCTGTCTACAGATTGCGCTTCCCTTCCGAGGTTTAGCCTATGTACTACCTCAGCAGTGTCCAGGGTGCCCCGAGCTGTCACTGAACCTGTTACACCTGTTTCTAGTCCCTTCTCCTGAGGTTCTGACTATTGACCTAAGACCAGTGGCTCTGAGAATTCAGAGCTCTAACAAAAATCGGAACACAGCTTGGCAAATAGTCCAGATATTTCTAAAGTTTGTATTATCTATTTTTCCTTAGCCAAACCAAAATTACCCCAATTACTCTGAGATGTTAAACCAAATACCAATTTCATGTATTCTCCATCTGGAAAATGTTGTTTGCTTCCCCTGAGTGCTCATCTAAGCAGTGCTTTCTAAGTAACTAGAATATTCGATTCACAAGGCTCCATCACCTATTAGTGTGCAACATGAACACGGAAATCCCAAAGCCCACAGCCAACCAGCCAAAGATGTGGTTTTTTTTCTTACTTATAGCATTATAAAGTCTAACTTGTTGCCACTGTCACAAGGCATTGTGTTGTCACAGAGTGACCTCCTAGGAAAAGTCAGGCAGTCCGAAGTAAGAATCGTTTAAGTTTCTTTAGAAGAAAATGGCCACATAGGCCTGGGTTATGAATTCCCTCCTTTATTTCCTCCCCAGATGCTGGAAATATTTCCATACAACACTGGTTAATGTCAAGTATCATTTCATCAGTAAATGCTTCAAATTCAGGGGTAATTCAACCAGGGGCTATCAGAAGGAAAGATTAGTATGTTGTTCAAGGCTTTCAGAAATCACTTCTCTCTCTGGAGAAAGAAATTCATCATAGTAGAAGAAAAAAATGTGTGGAGAGAATATCATTTGTTCCTGTGCTTGGCTGTCTGGGAGAATGCTTCAGAAAAATATAATAATAAAATCTCGATTTCAGTTTTCCTCTGGTGGCCTCTCTCACTGAAAGCCAAGGGTAAGTAAACACATTAGCATTCTCTTCAACTCAAGTTTAAAACGAAAGCACAACAAACTAAGCCTTTATACAATAACAATGTTTACTTTGTAATAACTGTGTAAAAAGAAAAGAGCCAAAGTGTTACAATGGAACAAACAGCCTTAAAAGTTTCAGGAGTTGTAGGGGCAAACACAGCCTAGAGGCAGGGTGCTCTGTCCCTGCTATAGATTCTTAAACAGTAGAGGTCACCTCTCCAGTTTCTGTCCCTGCTGTTCTTCTAAGTCATCATTTCCGTAGTCATCCATCCCAAGTGCCAGAACTGGTTCTTCTCTGAGGCAAAGACTACCCTGTTAGAAACAGCAAGGATCGGGAAGGGTACTGTGAGAACTGACACACAGCAGGCCTCTTTCCTGTGAAGAAAGGAAGCCCTGGGGGTGGGAAGAAAGGAGGTGCATGTGTGTTTATCAGACACAAGCAGAGAAGGGGGAGTTGAACTGAATGTTGGAGATGTGCTGTTGGGCTGCCCAAAGTTGCAAAGGATTTGATAAAAGTAACCAGATTTTCAGTCTTTCCAAGGTTACACCAGACCTCCTCCTGGACAGAGGAGACGGCAGGTGCAAGTGGGCTGCTTTGAAGGCACTTGTCCATTTGGACAAACACTTACACCAGAATATAATGCAGAACATTGAGGTCTCCTATGATAGACAAATACTGTACAATTGTTGCTAAAGGAATCTAAGGAGCCAAGAGATGCTGAGCTTGCTACAATATGATTCCATGTTTTCTGTTGCCTCCTAAAGGCTGAGAATGGGTGGAGGGAGAGAAACTAAGAATATGGTGTGGACTATCTCAGGGTAACAGTTGGTATGAAATGAGAGCTGGGAAGAGATGCCAAAGAACTTTGCACAGAGAAAGTTGAGGACATGGTGGAGAGATTCAACAAAGCAAGCAGAAGCAGGAGGAATTGTTTAGAGATATATATCAAGAAATGTCCCTCCTCCCCCAGGATTCGAACCAGCTTGTGTGTGGACCTGGGAACACCGTCTAGGAATCTGCTGAGTATTTGGTAGGTCAGTCTCGTCTCATGTTGTCATCACTGACAAACGTGTCTCAGCAAATGTGGGCTGGGTTGCTTTGGTTCACCCATACCCCACATCAAAATTCCTAGTCACTGATGGGTTCTGATGTGGGAAATACTCTTTGGGCTCAAGAGCCCTAATGGCGGATTTAGCAATCCCGATCAGCAGCCGATAGAGTCAACACAAGAGCACTAGGTTCCTCAAAATGGGCCTGAACAAGCATTGTCCCATGGGATCTCCGCCACAGAGCTCAGGACAAGTGCCTGGTGTCTACATGGCTTCTGTCCTGGCGAGTAAAGAAGAGCAGGCATGCGTTCAGCAAAGGGGTGTGGACAGACTTCCTCTGGGTCTCTGTGAGTGAGTCCTGCTGCTTCTGTGAATCTGAGGATTCAGCATTGTAGAAGATTATTTGAAATAAAGTTACTCTGTATCTAAGCAACTAAGGAATATAGGAAGATTGGAACTGCAGGCCAGCATGGGCTACACAGAGTCCCTGTCCAAAACAACCCAAACAAAAAGCAAATGAAACAACCACAACAAAAAAAAGTTCAATTACCAAAGACCTTGTTTTTCTCCTGATCACACTCCAGGTATCATTTTTGAAGGTGAAAGCCTGATGTGGAAAGTTCAAATGTACCAGTGTATAATAAAATGAAAGCAGAGCACAGGTTCAAAGCCAGGACCTTGGGGCAGAACAAATCAAACCTCAGATGGAGCAAGAAGGAGAACGGTAGTATGTCAGGCAAAAGAGAGCAGCATCTTGTTGCTTCAGCTCTCCCGCTAGCCTGGTGTACCTGCTCAACCAGCCCCAGCATTCCTGCTGTCCCCTGTCGGTCCCACACCTCTCCCTAAGCGCATCTCAGTCACCAGGTCAGATGGCCTCCCGTCAAAGACTTTCTGAAGATTCCAGAACAACAAAGTTCAAAGTTGTCCATATAGCCGAGGGATTGTGGTAAATCGGGCACTTGTCTTCGGCACTATCTCAAGCCTATCTCTGCCTCCTGGCCATACTGGCCTTTGCTCTGTTGTTGCTGTCTTTCATATGCTTCCTGAGTTTAATTCTCTTCCCTTCCCCAATGTGCCATCAAAACAGGCACACAACCAACAAATTACAATGCATTACAAAAAGAACGAGACTATCTCTAAGGGATGTTACTGTCACCCACATTAAACGCTGTCCATCCAAAGTGGTAAGTCTTCAATTCATTTCTACTGTCTCATAATGTTCAGAAAATTATCAGATCATAGAAGATGAGTTGGGGGTCCATTTTTCTCCGCAGGAAGTACTGGGTGATGAATGTAAACCTTTTGCTGTTAGCACAGCATCAGGAGGAGTAGGTCACAAGTGACATTGTGGAATCTCATGGACCAGCCCTAGAGCTGATTATTATCTTAACATGCCAGCAATCCTGACTCCAAAAACACTATATTAGAGGAGCCAGTGTCGTTATTTTGAGGATAGATCCAACCAGGTAGAAAAACCACAGTTCTCTTTATCAAGGTGACTACCTAGAATGTTTCTGCTCCCATTGAAAGGTTCCCCCAGAGAAGGTCAATTCTTGAGCCTTCAACAAATGGGGTTCTCTTTTTTTCGTGTTGAGATGGATCTCATCTCCAGTAAGTTAACCCAATGGGTTCTGAGCTCCTTGCTTACGGCAGAGACCAAAGGAACCCCTGCTGCTGGTGGTAGAACTATTTGACCTCATTCCTCCGGGAAGCATTCACATGTGGTGAGACCATCAGTCACCCTGACAGCTAGAATCCCCGTTTGCTCCCACCAACCGGTGCTGTGCAGGCTTCGCCCAAACTCTGTTGGCTCTCACTCTTTACGGGAGCATTTATTCTGCCAACAAAATCAAGACCTTGGAAGATTGATCTTTCCAGGTCAACACAGGGTTGCGTCTCCAGAGGTTTGCTTAATTTTCTCTGCCTGTCTATGAAGACTGTAGACGAGTATCTGGGAAGCCACAGCTATCCGCAGCCCCGGAGGTTGATTTGGTTCTGCAGTTTGGTTCACAGGGCAGGGGCTGTCAAACTCTGCATTGGATGAAGGACTGAGCACAACTCCTCAATTCTACCCTAAGCTACAATAACCCAGACATGGTAAAAACAGCGCTTATGATCAACAGCTGCTGGAAAGGAAGTGGGATTGTTGCTCTGGCAAGCTTTAGACCTCATAGACTCATTTCACACAGTTAAAGAGTTTGCTTTGAGTCCACCCCTGAGTATATGCAGTTAAAAACCAAGTGTACCCTTTACTGCTAATTATGTATCACAAATAAATAGTTTACACGCGCGTCTGTAAACTGTGAGGGGGGCGCCCACAGCAGATGTTTAGGGACAGCTGCACAGTAAGGCTGACACGAACGGAGATGAAATTTATTTTAAGCTCCCTCAAGAGTGAGAGAAGGTTTGTTTAACCTTTTACCAAACTCATCTCTCCAGGGGTTCAGGTCTGAATGCTCCTTTCGAATAGATTCCCATTTTGTTTAACATGCCTACATTTCCTCTTTTCTCCCCCACTGCAGAAAGGAGCCCTGGCGATCTGACCACTTTGAGCAAATGTCACTCAGACATTACAAATATAAGCTCAGAAGCTTGCTTTTGAATGCCTGTGTGCTATTAGCAAATCCTAGGAGACATAACTAAATGATATAAATTTAGAAACAGAGAAGTTTGTGTGCCAGCCCCTGTAGGGACCCAGTAGGCTACACTGCTGGTTTTTTTTTTTTTTTAAGAATTACCACATTCCACATCAAAACAAAAAATGTCACCCCTCAGTGTCCCTGTGACAGCAATGTTATCCACTCATTACTCGCGTTATGCACTGCAGGGCTAGTGAGAAGCTGTTTAAACTAAACGGCCTTGACCCTATATTTGGGTACATTTCTTTTGACTCATGTGTATGTACTCTCTGAGGATAAATATTTGGCGTCCACGAAGTATTCAAATTGGTAAGTAATAATAGATAGCACAGCAGGAAGGCTCTTCTCCTTTCTGCGTCTCTGGAATTATTGTTTTAAGATGTTCTGGAGTTTGGTTCACAAGGCAGGGTCCACATCTTCCTGTTTAAGATGGCCCACAGGTGGAGTGTCTAGAGTCGGGAGTGCCAAGATAAAGAACCACGGCAGTGAGAGCAAGCGTGCCTTTGCCTCAGCTGTGAAGTGTTGGTGCGTGGAGCTGAGATGGTACTCCACAGCCGACCCTAAGGGCTGAGTGCACAAGTCCCAGACCCAAACTAGGTGGCTACAGTAATATATGGCATTTCAAAGCTATTTTCTCTGGGCTGAAGGAATATGCTTATTGATCATGCTCTCATAGACTCTCTGATCAAAGTCATGTGGTCTACAATCTCCTTAAGGTCTTCTCTGAAGTCTGCCTGTCTCTCAGAAACCCTCAAAAAACATTGTATGATAATTAAATTATCTGGTTCCACTATGAAACAGTTTTGCGTTATTTCAGTTTTTTATGATAAAACTTCTTTTTGTTGCTGTCTATCATAATACTGATCTCTTGTTAAGTAATTATAAGCAAATCAACTAATTAGGTGTGTAATTGTATGACATAAAAGTCACATAAAATATGTAAAGCCATGATACTCAATACATATCAACCTGATGCTTTTGAACTTTTGTATTGCTATATTTGATGTGGGGAGAAAATTTAAAATGAATCTTTTTTCTATTTCTACTCCCTAAAGATTCTATTTAAATTTCATTTCCATTTTACATGTTCACGTCAATGTGACACCAAGTCCCCTTATTCCTTTCTTAAGGCCATTAGTTGAAGTTGAAAGTATCAGTGCACATATACTTAGTAAGACCTGCAGCACTCTATTCCAAAGGGGATAATAAGTCATCTTTATATTTTTTGTGTTTATCTACTATTTATATTTTTAAGATGTTTCAATATAAACATATACACAAATTTTTCAGGATTGTGCTTTTAAGCCTTTTGTGTGAGGGTTCTTTGCTTCCATCATTCAGAACATCTGAGCTTTTGGCAAAGCCTTACTTAGTTTTCCTTTTGGAAGATGGTAGAAGTGGGCAGTTATTATAGAATATGTAATTTCAAGCCTTAACAGAATCCCAAGGGAACTTACAATAACTGCAATACACTAGTTAATGTCCATCACCAAACTGTCTATAACAGCTCTTTAACTTGGAAAAAAAGGTTATAATCAGTCAGTTAACTTAAGTGAAAAGCCACAGAGTAAAAACCTTCAATTTGAAATAATTTAAGATGTTTGGAAGCATTTGGTACAGGGCTAAGTCAAGAGGGAGAAATGGCCATGATTTCTTGACCCTGTCGTTTTTAAACAAAAATGAATATTTAGGTTCCCAGTAGGTCAACAGAGAATGAAGCTCTCAGAATGAGGGCTGTGAGTTGTGGGAACTCTACATCCTCTAAGGGGCAGGTGACCGACAGGGGTGTGGCCAGTCTTGCTGGTGAGCGTGTCTACTACATTCAGAGTTTAGCATGAGCCTGATAACTCATGTCCTCTCTGGATAAGAATCTCCTCAGGTGTAATGTGTGATGAGCACACGCTCCAGCATCCCTGACATCCCTCATGCAAGCCTCATTTAATTGTGGATGAATCTTATCCGAGTCAGCGCTCTGCTGACAGGAGAGAACTCTGAGCAGGCTTCCTGGTGCTTCCAGAGGCTGTTCAAGGTTTGTCAGGAGTTGAGGCAGATGTTGTTCTCCTTAAGGTGGTATTTCCATATTCTACTGTGAGTGGGATAATGAACTCTGTAAGAATGAAAATGTCTATTTGTTATGTCAGAGGGAGACCCACTTCTTGATCTGCGATTCTTTTAAAGAAAATTGAAATTAAATATAAAGAAAGAAAATCCAGGTACTTTATTCACCCTGTGATGAAAGCAATAAAATGAATTCTGAAAAAAGCCATAAGTCATAATCTTATTATGATTTTGATTATATTAGCATTACTCTTAATTTTAAAGAGCTACTAAATATAATGTTGCTACTCCCCTCAAATTATTATTCCTCCTTCCTTTACCTCCTTCCAGAGGAGAAGAATATGTGTTGTGTGCTTACTGGAATAGTGAGTGACCAGCTAGCTACTTTGGTTGGGTAGCAATCAACCCCTTCCCCTCTCAATTTTCGTCACACTTAGAATCCAGTTTGCTAGCGAAATAATGAAAACTCTTTCTCCATTTGATTCTCCTCTGGGGATGTTAGGGGAGGCCATGATTACTGGGCACTTTGGGAAGAACTTTACCTCTTTGCTGCTCAAGTATGGGATAAGCCAACATTTAACTCTTTGAAGGTGACTTTCACTTGACTGAGTGGACTTAACCTAAGGCATATTTATATAGTCAGGCTTCTATCTCAAAACACAAAGAGGGCCATGGATGAAGCTCGGCAGTAAAGCACCGGTTTCAGATGCACAAGGCCCAGATTTCAGTCGCCAGTACTGGGGGAACCAACAGGATGCATTATAACCTGAAAAAGATTAGGGCATGAATGAAATTTCTACGGGTTTACTATTTGTTTTTGGTGTTTCAAGACCAGAATGTGGAAGATCTAAACATCAGGAATTGGAGCTTGATCTCTCAAGACCAAACTCTTCGAGACTGCAGAGATGGCCACACCAAACTCAACACACCTCCCTGTTGTCAAAGACCAAAGCCAGTCACTGTTTCCTTGAGCTTCATTCTCTTGTTTCTAGACTTTCAATTGTCCCAGGGCAATTAGTTGTTTCAGTTAATACATAAATCACATTGCTATTACGACTTGATGAGAATCTAGAACTCACAACAATCACTTTTACAATAAATATCCGTTGCTTTGAAAATAGTGCTGCATGGTTGAATGAACTCCCCAAAGTTCTTGTCAGAATAAGGCCTTGTTGGTAGGTGAAGACTAATAGGAATCTAGACCTTAGGCCCACCTTCCTGAGTGGATGAATGTGAGTCTTGCTGGAATGGGTGTGTTCTCCCAGAAGGCGGCTCCTGCTGCTGGCTCACTCTCACCCTTTCATACTGTGCCCTGAGATGACACAACATGCCAGATGTTGGCACCATGCCCTGGGACCTCACAGCCTCCAGAATCATGAGCCAATAAACTGCACAAGTTACCCAGTCGGTAGTACGCAATTACAACAGGAGAAAAGAAGGTAAAAAGACAGGTGCCAATCAGACCAGAGGTGCCAAAGCCAAGAAACATAGAGACAATTTGCTAGCCAGGTGAATGACTCCATTCCTTTGCAATCATCTGAGGAGATCTTTCATGTAAGTAGCTGGCCTTCCATTCCATTGCTTTACAGCTTCCTGCTCTTTCTATATTATGCAAGTGTGAAGTTTATGCTCCCACCACATCTTTGGAACTATTAATTACACACAAAGAATTATCTCTTTCCCACTAAACACCTTGCAGAGATGAACCTGTAGGAGCTTACAGGAAGAAAATGGCAACAAAGCACTATAGAGTGAGTAGAATATAGCAATAAAATCTATGAATCTGGAGACCCTGACCAGTATTAGCAAGGGCCATGAAATGGCAGAACTGTGGTTGTACACTGTTACTGGATTGTTTGACTTGATTCCCACAGTAGCTCATTATGTCCACACAACAGATGGGGAGACTGAGGCTGGAGAGTTTAAGCTCCTGGCCCACCTTGTGTTTCTTCATACCTATTAAGGCTGCATGTCCGGCATGGTGTGTCTGAATTCCTTGCCTAGCTTCTTGGCACAGCACTAAATTCCTATCTGAGGTGTTCACACGGGCAAAAATGATTCTAATAGTGGGTGGCAATCTTTCGGTTCAGATCCAGAGAGCACACAGGACATAAATCCCCATGTGGGAACAATGATGGGGGTGTTCAACGAGAATTAGTGACCTGGCTTCCCTAAATCAGAGGAAGCTGAAGGGCAAGGTAGGTAGCACTCACACCCTAATGCTACAGAGCTTATTTTTTTTGGGGGGGGGGCAATTTTGGGAGCTTCCCTGCTAAGTTTTCGCTTTTAATGTCCAGGTAACCTCTGTGAAGGAAGCGTTGCCTCAAGGAGGCAAGAATTTCTCGGGACTGGGATAGAAAGTTCCAGATTGTAAAAGCCAGCTCCCCATTCAGCTTCCCATTCTCTCCATACTCTACTGTGTTGTCTGCTCCCTGAGCCTGAAGCAAGGGGGCTGAGAGTGCATTGGTCCTGGACTAAGAACAAGAAGAAGCTTTGGTTTTATATCCCCTTTTGTTAGAAGGTCAGCTGCTTCCAAAACCCTGGTGGCAGAAGCTTTAATAATTTCAGGACTTTACGGCTGAAATACAGTGCTCACCTGCCCTGGGGAATGATGGCTGCTTGTCTTCCCACTGCCTTTATTCTGTTAAACAAACTGCAATATGACCTGCCTGAAGAGAAAATATTTATTCAGATCAAGGAAAGGACTTTAATATGTGAAAGAGGTTTGAATGGAACTCTCATGGAGAAGGAAAGGAGAAGAAAGAAAACACTTCCTGCAAATTACATTCTGCTAGCCGTTCAACCATGGACGATACTACACAACCATGCTAAGGCATTGTGCAACGAGATCTTCCTCATCTCAGGCAGGGATAGGCTAAAATCTAATCTCAAACAACAGTCCCTAGTGTGTGTTTTATTAAACACAATAAACCTTTAATTTTAGACCTAAATACATTAACATTTGCAAAACTGTGCACACCATATAATGTTAATATTTTTAAAAAGTTGTACAACCTTCACACACATACAGGAACACATATACACAAGCACACATGCACAGGCACACACACATAGGCACACTAAGCACAGTGTTCTCTTGTCAGTTTCTCTAGCAAAAAATTCCTTCCTTTGTTCTGTTACTGTAATTCGCAAACCAGTCAATGGAAACTCATTAAAATACTTCATATTACTAAAGATGTCCTGTGTTTATCAGGTATTGCTACCAACGTGTTAATAGTCTCAATAATGAACAGTTGATATATTGTGACGTATAACCACACTCAAACGAATATTTGTTTATAATATATTCAGGGTTCTGAAATGCCTGTCTCTGGCCTTTTCCCAGTTTCTTGCCATTTTGGTTTTGGTTTTCTGAGAGAGCGTTTTGTTATATAGTTCATATTGGTCTCAAACTTACTATGTGGCCCAGGCTGGCCTTGAACCTCTTGCCTCAGATCTTCAAATAGGACCTTAGGACCACAGGCAGAAGCACCATGGCAGCTGACAATTCTGTTTTCTTCCTGCCTGTCTCCACTGTCCTTCAAGGGTTTTGGAAGAGCCTGTGAGTTTCCCCATAGGAAAGATTCCCAATCTTCAGTTTAAGACATGGGAAGTGGAAAGTCATTTTAGAGTATGGCTTAAGAGCCGGCTTGGTTTCTAGTAATGGAGAAAAATACATTCAGATAAAGTTGCAGTTTATTAAGCCCGGCTAAAGACTCCCTATTTATCAGCCTGCCAGCCAGCTTCTTTCCTCGGGGACATTTATTACTGTAGAAGCAGGCCAGTTTTGGACTCACTGATAGGTAGGGACCCAGAAGCTCAGGGAAAGCTGCAGCCAAGGGAGAGGCTTCTGTCCTTACTTTTGTTTTCTTTGTCATTCAGCAGCAGTCTCCCCCCCCCCCCAGCATGTTTAGGGGCCTGTCTGAAGCTCACAGGCTTCACAAAGGAGCTGGCAGCCATTCCCCTCTGTTTACCGTCTAGGCTGAGAAACAAAGGAAGATAGGCGCCCAGCAACAGAAGCACAGCAGGAAGAATTCAAGTTGGCCCCGTGTTCAGAAGCCAAAGTTAAGCCAGAGAGTCAATAGCAGCCTTCTTCTCCCAGAAACCCCTTGACTCCGCTGTACTGGCTGGCAGGGGCTTTAAGTGAGGAAGTGCGAACAATGCTTGCAAAGGCAGAATTCAGAGAGCAGAGAGGTTGGTGCCTGTTGAGAAACTGTCTGCTATGAACAGGTTCCCCTCAGCTCTCTAGCGTTGAGGTTTTGGAGGCAAATGAGATGTCCTAGGCCTTTGCAGCAATCTCTTGCAACGTAGACAGATAGATGTTCACGTGTCTACACAGCCCGGTAGCTCCAGATGGAAAGAGGTGGGGAGGCTTTCTGCAGTTCAAGCATTTGTAATTTGTCTTTTTCAGACATAATCCAGAGACACTGTGAGAGTCTAACAGGGACATTAGCAGGGCTCTTCCTAACACAGGTAACTCGGGAGAGTGTCTCCATTACCTGGGACCGCCAGCAAACCGCTGTGTATTACCCTGTGTGCTAGTCCTCTGACACCATCCTCCAGCAGACAGGATGAGCGTTGCCTCTGAACCACAGCCCCCCCACATCTCCTTTCCCTTCTGATGTCACACTCTTTAAAACGTATTTGGATGTCACCTGCTTCAGGGTGCCAGAATACAGTGGGGGAACTTTTCCTAACATCAGAAGAAACTTGATCTATACCGAAAAGATATCCAAAAAACATTTCCCAACCATTTATAGCACTAATACATGAAAATCTCTGCCATCTGCACAGTTTTCAAATTCTTCAGGTAATTTTTCAAGTTTTTCTAGCTTTTTCTCCACAAGCACTGTTTGAGTGGAGCAGCAATTCCCCCTTGCCTGCAGCAACAGTAACTGAAGGTCAAATGCCATCAGAAATGCTCAGACAACAACCTGAGGATAACTGTCCCATGTCGTAAATCACACTGGCAGGGTGTATTGTCATGGCTTTTTGGCTGTCCCACAGCATAAGCCACATTGGCACGATGTATTGTCATGGCTCTTCGCTAAACCACTAATCACTGTTCATCTTATCTCGTCCCTTGTATAAATCAATTAAAGTCTGTCATATGTGTGAGTATTCAGAATTGGAAAACACACAATATATTGCTTCTCACACTACTCATAGTTTCGGGCACTAATTGGTACTCTCAAAAGTTGTCCTCCATGGACAAGAGGGGAAATGTGTTTCTCTTCATACAGTGGAGAGGCCAAGGCTGAGAACAAAGAAATAACTTTTGCTCTAAGACCCAGAACAAGGAAGGATCTCCCTGGTTCTTGGCACATAGAAGCCCTACTCTTACAGACATCAAGGATTTTAGTCCATTTACAGCACCGTAAATGTCACAGAGTCAATGGTTCTCAAGAGAAACCAGCGCAGTCTGAAGGAGCCAGCACCCCACCAGAGACCTGTTGAAGTGGAGCAAACTCATGGATAGAGAGCAAAGAATAGAGATGTGGGGCTCTCTGCTTTTCTTCTTTTACAGCCACTAATCGCATTCTGGAGTCCTACCCTCAGGACTGCGATGTATTCCTCATTGGCTTCCAATGGCACACGTACCATCACCGTGAATTTGGAGATTAAATTCCAAACACAAGTACTTGAAAAAACACAGACAAGCCAAGCTCTGCCATGGTTTCAGACAGAGAAAGGGAGTTTGTTGCTCCTCAGTAGATGGCACTTCACATTATAGCTGACTGACTGAAAGACAAGTCATGGGCCATGTTTTCTGAAAGAGTGTGGATGTAGATGTGATGGGCAGCATATGTGTGTGCGGGCATCCTCCTCAGACAGATGCAAGGGGGAGGAGTTGAGGGTGCTCTCAGTAGGGGGCTTCATCCCAGCCTCCTGGCATCCATCTTTGGAATGCTGGGCAGAAAACTCCATTCCAAGCTCCCTCCCCTGAGAGTTGCCTCTGTCCAAACTTCATGTCCAAGAAAGCCCGCCAAACGGTGACCCCTCCCCAGGGAGGGTCAGGACCACTCCCACAGGCTATTTAAACTGCCCCCCAGAGAATAAACATGTGGTCTCCCCTTTTCCTCTCTTTCCCTCCGTGTTTTCCCGGGACCACCCTATAGCTCTGGCACCCAATTAAACATAGATATCTTTTAATTTGGTCTGATTTGATCTAACTGGGATTATTTGTGTCAGCAGAGAAATTCTTCTTAATAAAATACTTAATAAAATGCCTGCATACTTCAAATTGTTTCTTACTCCCTTCCGCAAAACTGCAGGTGGTTTTAAAGATCTTACAATAGATCACAAGGTCTTAAGTGAGCTTGCTCTGATGTTACACATCTGTAATCCTAGTACTAAAAATGTTGAGGCAGGAGAATCATGCCCAGGCTGGGCCACATAGACAGTCCTAACAACACAATGAGCAAGAAAGGATCAGAAAACTCAGTTTTCTTTTTTCAAAGAAAGGTTTGCTGAAGTAGGCACTATCTCTGTGTAGCCTCGTTTGTATAGCCTCATTTACCTTATTTCCATCCTAAAGGCTGATGCTACTGTCTGAGGGTACTGTTCTGACTTGTGCTGTCCTTCCATTCTGCACAAGTAGCTCAGGAACCCACGCTATAAAAGCCCAAGTGTGGTCTGCTGCCCCCCACGAAAACTTCTCTTTCCTGTAGGAAGTTGCCCCTTAGATTAAGCTGCTCACAAGGAATTGGCACATGTGATCCAATCCCTTTTATGAATTCCCAAACCTAGGGAGAACAGTCCTAAAGCACAAGTCAGGGGTTGGAAACAGGGGTGCTCTGTGGACAGCTTCTGGGATCTTGGTGGTTGAACTAGGGCAGTAGATTATCAGTTCATGCAAGTGACTTTCTGGATCCTGGGTCACTAGGAGCTCTGTGGGAGCAATTCCGGGCTTTCCTTTCTGAAAATAATTAAACTCAGAAGCCTACCAGGAGTTCTGTTTGGATAGGAATCTCAAAACCAAAACTAGTCAATATACATAACCAAAATAAGAAAGTTAAGAAAGAATGAAAGTGGAGAGAGGAACAGAGAGAGAGGGAGAATATGGAGCGGAGGGAGAGCAGAAAGGAAGGAAGGAAGGAGACAGGTTCGTTGGCTGCTACAAAAAAAAGTCACAGTAATTCTACTGCAAGGTAAATAATATAATAATAATAATAATAATAATAATAATAATATAACAATACAACAAATACCTAGCTTCATTTGTTACCCTAGGGTTATTTACTTTAGTAAAATCATACAGGAACTCATTACATTTGTTTTAACGTAGAGAGCATGGAGAAGCTGTCAGGAGGCAAGGAGTTGCATTGTGAGGCAGAAGACAAGTCTGAGTTTAAAGAGGGAGTTGACAGTACTACAGAGTGCCCAGACAGAATGAAGCCAAATGAAAGGGGGAACAACTGAGGCAAATCCTAAAAGGAGCAAGGATAAAGAACAGAGCCTGCGCAGAAAAGTGCCCAGAGAAGGTCAGGAGTGAAAACCTCAGTGTCTTCTGTGGGGAAGGGAAAGAAAAACAAAGGCCAAGGATGGATGGCAGTGCCCTCCTTTTCTCTCTCTCTCTCTCTCTCTCTCTCTCTCTCTCTCTCTCTCTCTCTCTCTCTCTCTCTCTCCTTTAGTAACTCTTAGAGAAACAACCTTTGGTTATCTTAAGAAGATGCACTCAGAAGTGAGATGAATACAGTCAGTTTAGAAGTTCAAGCGGTCAAAGAGCTGCTCTGTTTCACGTTCTCAAGGTAAAAGACTTCCTCGAATTCTCTACTCCAAAACCTGCTACCAGAAGACTAAGGAAGTAGTCCAAGGCCCACTGCTTCAGCTACGGAGGCATCAGCAATTCCAGAACTCCTGCAAGGGCTCCAGTCGTGGGGAAGGATATGCAAACACCGCCAAAACCCAGAAAAGTGAGGAAGTGTATATACACAGTGATTTTTTAAAATATCTTTCTGGCTGTCATACAGTGTAGTGTTTGCATTCCAATTTTTCTGAAATCCTCATTTCCCAAATAAGAACCCACAAGTGTGAGCCCCTGCGACTGCTCGCGTCTCTAGCCTTTCAAGTTGTCTGACCTATTTCTGTCCATTCTCTGCTTTGCTCTGCTCAACTACAAAGAAACTTGGATCCTCTGATTCCATGGTTCTGACTCCTGGCTTTGCAAGGGGGGAGGGATAGATTAATAAAAGGAAATCCGCCATTCAGCCTAGATGCCTTTTAATATGGACTCTAAAGAAGTCTTAAAAGGAAAAAAATAACCTAAAACAACTTTCATGGAGAAGGAAAGACACAAACAAGCTGCATGATAAGCAAAACAACCTTGGCTTTTAATAAATAATTTTAAAAGACTCTCCACTGCATAAGGAATTCCTTCAAATCACAACCACGCTGATTTCACCTTGAAAAATGGCCAAGGGAAATAAAAAGACCTTCAATTTTGTTTCTCTACCACAAAACCAGGGTAAGAGAGCAGTTGAGCTATTCTGGGTCAGTGAACACCAACTCCAGAAACCTCTGTCCCTGCAATTACTAAAGAGTTATTATGTGAAACTAAACAAGCCACACTCAGAGAAATGTGTATCAATGAGGTTTTCTTTATAGATGCTTGTGCATGCGCACGCACATGCACGCACACGTCACATGTGTCTGTTGGATATGAAAGTAGACAATAGAAGGAAAGGGAGAGGTCTATAGAAGAGGGAAGACAAGGAAGGGTGTTGTCATATGTGATGTGGATGCAGAAGGACCATTTGTGAGTGAAAGGGAAGCAGCCAGAGGGTTAGGAGAGGGTTGGAGAATGAAGGGGGAGATGTTAGGAAATAATCTTTGTATACTGTGAAAGAGTGCCACTTGGATTGGTTTAATAAAAAGTGAAATGTCCAATAGCTAGGCAGGATTTGGGGGGTAGAGAGAATGCTGGGAAGAAGAAGAAGGGGGAGTTGCCATCAGACACAGAGGGAAGAGACATGCAAGGAAAGAGGTAAAAGCCACGAGTTGTGTGGTAACACGTAGATGAATAGAAATGGTTAATTTAAGGGACAAGAGTGAGCTAGAAACAAGCTTATGTATGGGATGTGCTTTTATAATTAATAACAAGTCTCCATGTCATTGATTTGGGAGCTGACTTGTGGGACAGAGAAAGACTAACTACAGAGAGAGCATGGGGGGGGGGGAGTCAAAAAGAACAAAGTAAAATGGTGTAATCATGTCAGAGTGAAACCGTGCCTTCACATGATAGCCACGATTTCTTAGAGTCAGTTGGTTGACAGAAAGAGAGATATTTCCAAACGGACTACGGAGCTAGAGAAAGCATGCGCACAAAAGACTGACAAAGTCAAACCAAAAGGAACTATTCGACCTGTCAATAACATGGATAATAACTCAGTTTGTACTGGTTTTAATTTGTGCATTAGGTGCCTAGGTGCTAGGAGGAAATAACCCAGTTGTCACTAATGAAGAAAGGGATAGGGCTCCTAAAACTGTGCAGCGAATATACTAGGTCATTGTCCTTCATTGTGTAGATCAGAAACAGCAGGTGTCCTGGTTGATTGTCTGGATGTCCTTAGATCAGGACCATACACAGCACAACCTCACATCCATTGTAACCTCCATCAGTTATCCTCATCCTAAAGTTTGTGATGCAGGAAAAGCTATTGCAGTGCAAAGTATGGGACTTGGAACCGGAATTGGCTGCTCTCAGTGGTTTCCTTTTTGTCCATGATACTTAACACAGAATACAGATGTTCACTGTAGCCAGTTCACATACAGAGAGTAGACGAGCTAAAATCAGCCATGTTTTTGTCCCTCTAATTCATAAGACTGATTGCACAGGAAAAAGATAGAGTCTGCAGTGTGGGGTAAGACTATTCTAGACTGTCTGACATTTATGGCCATGGTGTTGCTTGGAGAACAGCAATTTCCTTAGAGAGCAAACACTGAACCCCAAGAGATGATCATAGTTGATGTCTTTTATAGATAATATGTGAACCCTTTAAGCCAATGTGGATACAAAAATATGGAGCAGAGAGTGAAGATGCCCTCAACTAGACACTGAATGGCAGACAAAAGGACCCTCCCTCTCTTCCCCTTCTTCTTTTGAATATGGCAGCTATTTTGCAACCAGGTAAAGGGGAATCTAAGACAATTTCAGAAACACTGACCCTACTATACTGATGCCCTGGGTCACTGCCGGACAACTGGGTTAGACAAATCCCTTGCAGGCTACTGCAGTGGGCTATTTCTTGTCATTAAATTGCTTACAAATAAAGTATACATATTTTCTATAAAGATACTTTAAATATTTTTATATATAATCAAGGGAGAATATCTCTAAAATTGGGGTCCAGTAAGAAGGCTTTTCAAAATGTGCAATAAAGCCTGACTGTTTGAAGTCCAATTTTTAGGACCCACAAAGTGGAAAGACCTCCACAAGTTGTCCTCTGACCTCCACAAACATATCTTAGCATTATGTGTACCCGCTCACATATCTTAGCATATGTGTACCCACAAACATATCTTAGCATATGTGTATCCACAAACATAACTAATTAGATGTGATTTTAAATTTTTTAAAGAAAAGCTAAGATATAGCACAAGCTAAAAAAATGCTAGTTAGCTCATAAGCCAAGGCTTGCAGCTACTGCTGAGTGTTCACGGTCTCCATGGTATCCTGAAAGAAGTCCATCAAAAACCTTGCCCCACTTTCACAGACAGATAGACTTTCATGAAATGTCATGAAATCACCCTTTCTTGCTAAGAAGATGAAAAGTACAGCTATTTTACATCAGTACACTGGCTTCCTAATCACAGAACCTTGTCTGTGTGCTTAGCACAACCGAGCATGTTTAAGGCCTTGTCTTGTTTCTGCCATCATAACGCTACAAAGTAGCTTTATTAGCTGTGCGACACAAAGGAGTGGATGGAGAGACAGGGCTTTATACTAAAGGGCTTGGTCCAAACACTTAGCTAGCACATGATGCAGTGTGTGCCCAGGACTGAGCTCGAGCTGTACAGTGCCACCCTGTGTATGGTTTAACATGAATATGCTTGGGAACCAAATGCATTCACACTTCCATACAATAGAGAATGGGCCCCCATCCCCAACACGTCATGGTCTTGTGTTCCAAGAGCACAAACACCATCTTAACCATGTGTCAAACAGGAGTTAAGGGGAGGAATAATTGCTAAAAAACGAGAGAACATCTGCCTTCAACCACAGCATATGAAAAGAAAGAAAAAACAAGCCAGGAGAGAAAGTGGCAGGCAAACCACTGTGATGTCTACTCAGTGCCCCTAGGGGACACTGATTAACAGGCCCATTTGACAGGACAGCACACACCAACTTCAGAATGTCTTTTCTCAGGAATGATGTCCTGGAAGCGTCTCTAGCCACAGGGTGTTTGGGGTGTTTACACTGTTTGTTCTCTGAGGAATAAGAGCCCTCTTTGGGCTTCCACCAACCGCTCAGAGCTGTTATGGCAGGCAGGAACATCAGAAAGATCAAGTCAAGCCTGTCATCATCTTAGCAATTTCACATACTACATGTGGGACCCTCACCTGCTCTGAGCATCAAACAACAGTCTCCATAGAATGTTCTGATTCCAGAAGTACTTTTCTGGAGACTTGCTGTAATGCACAAAGCAGGTTTGAAATAAGTCTTTAATGTTATTACTGTAAGAGTTCAGGTTCAAGGATATCTCAACAGACTCCTCATCCTCAGATCCTGATGTAAGCATCTTGTAAAAGTCTCCAGAAACCTCACAGAGGTTCCAGCTTGCAGCGACATTTGTAAAGTTTTGTCTTTTCAGCATACATTTAGGTTGATAGTACCAATCATGATACGATTACCATTAGTGCCCTGGTATGATTCTCTATTACCCTTGGACACTCAGAAAAATCTTACACCTAGCCAGAGTCCTTATTTCAACAACTGAGACTTCTAGTGACTATAGACACATTTCCAGAGGATAGTCAGTGCCTTCTAGTCTCAGCCACAGTTAATTATTAGGAGTGATGGTGTGGGTTACAGTACCTTAGGATGATTTCACTGGGTAGAAATTCAAGCACGGGTTTAACAAAAGCAGTGAAACACCAGACAGCAACACCCTGAATATTTAGTTGCAAGTTGCACTTAGATTTTACTAAATGTTAACCACTGTTTCTAGAGTGATCGATAGTCATCTTTTTGTATGGTGGTGCTGCCAGGTCCAACAAAATGCAATCAGTTTAAGGTTGCAGTTTAGCCACAAGCTTTATTCTTAAAGATGACAGGAGGGGGGGGGGTAAATTGTATCTCTATAGGCGATTTTCCGCTTTTCTGCCTGGTCAGGTTTTTGTTCATGTTGTTATGATGAAGCACCCTGGACAAGAACAACATGGGAGAAGTAGGAGTTTATTAGGCTAACAATTCCTGCTCAAGGTTTCAGGGGGAGTTGAGGTAGGACCTGGTGCAGCTACTACTATCACAAACAGAGTTAAAAGCAAAGAGAGAACCAACAATGGAGGTCATCACCCACAGGCTTGCCCTCAGGCCAACCTGATATAGATAGCTTCTCATTAAGACTTGTTTCCTAGTTGTCCCTGGTGGTGTCAAGGTGTCAGTTAACAACTAACCCTGTACAGAAACACTGTTTTCCCATCCGGGCCAGAATTTCTTCATTTTTCTGCCAGTCTCTTCCACCTTTTTTCCCCTCTCTTTCTCTCTCATTTTCTTAATTCCTTCTTTGTCTTCTTCCTCCCTCCTCTATCTTTTCTTATTTGATTAATTAGATCACTTTTATTATGTCATAGAACATCATTGAGGAAATATTTTTTATTATTCATCTGACCCGCCTCTCTTTAAAGATTTACCCAGTTCATAAAATTCTTGCCATATTTTCTCCATATAATTTTTTATCTCTGAGGAACTGGTTTTCATAAATGCATTACCTCTTAAGTATTATTCTCTAGAATAATTAGAAAACATAGTTTGCTCCTTATTACTCAACCTCTGTGCACATGTCAGCTGACAAGAAGACAAAAAAAGACTAAGAATAATGAATTATGCACCGTTTCAAAAAAACATGTGTTCCCCCACAAAAGCATGCTCTTCATTGGGCCCTGAAAGTCAACACACACACACACACACACACACACACACACATACACACACACAAAGTCAAGACTCAAGCTAATGACTTGCCAGCTATATTTTAATCCTGTGTAAGGGAATGTACTTGTTAGCCTTTTTAAAAACTACACCCCAGAGAGTCAGCATGCACTTCTGGAAGAAGAGGGGTTCCACTGTGTCAAGATCGGCCAGTGTTTCCTACGGGTTAGGGGTATCAGGGTCATCTAAGGCCAGGTCTGAAACAACTATCTAATAGAAACTAGAGTTACCTAAAAGGAATCTTCCAGATGTGTCTTAAATCTTGTGTTCATCAGCTCTTAGTTGCTGGAGTTTGGAGTCAATGAGGCTCTGGGGCCAGAACTTTGGGATCAGAATGCCAAATAAGAAACTATTGCCCAGGATAGAATACAGTACGTGCCTCCATGGAAAAGCCAAGAACAAAGAACTTGGAAGAAAAATCAACTCACTTCCTTTAGCCCAGTATTAAAAACTCATTCAGCTATGGAAAACTCGTCTGCTTTTCTCATTCGGCCTCCATTCAGAACCAGAATCTACCTAATAACAATATTCCATTGAATAAAACATGGGAAAAAAACAAATAAAAGCAAATTTAGGGGTGTCACAACCTTCTACAATTATACTCGGGATCTTATTTTCACATATACTTTACTAGAAATGACAGATAATTCTGGCAGATAGGTCTCAATGCCCTGGTTCCCATCCAATGTCCCTTATTCTCATGTACATATATTTTCAGAAAGGTACATGAAAAAACTGACTTTTTAAAAGCCAATTGCCATAATACCTCGAATCCCCAATCTTCTAAGTTTCTTAAGTGTGGGGACCAAGGCTTTCATTTTCCCATCAGTATCACATTGCACAGGATATAAAAGGAATCAATATTTGGTATCAGTGCTGATGGGAGAGACCCACCCTACTGCACTTACTGAACATGGAAAATGATTAAAGCCATTGTAAAAGGAAAGAAACAAACTCATTTAAAATAACACATAAAGGACCATGAGTGGAGAATGGCTTGATGCTGCCTAAAATCTCAAGCAAGCAAATAGTGTTTGAATTAAGTCACATACATGCAAGCACTTTTCCACCATTGTCTGTCATGCAATGAACGAGTTCTGTAGCACGTCCACCACTTTGACTGGCTCCAGAGTGTCAAGCAATTACCTCTGCCCCCTCTCCCATCAAGTTCAGCAATTAAAGGAAAACATAGACCACTCTGAGAAAGGCATTGTGAAGCAAACAAATCACTTGACCTGTTATTGCCCGAAATTTTCCATAGTTTCCAAGAATCAATTGACCTACTAGATGAAGGTTCCACAAGAAGGTACTTGCTGCGCTTGCTGCTGCTTGCTGCTGCAACAATGTAGCGCTGATCACATGCTCTGTAATATCCACCTGGATGAATGTTGCATCAGACTTCACAGTGAGCATGGCTATCTTCTGACAGTGCAGATTTAGAGCACAGCCCCTACCACCTACCTCTATTGCCACCACACACCCATCTTGCATCACCCATCCAGATGTGAGCCTCTTAGTTTCTGAGGCATGTTTCTTAAACCTTTATCTTTAACTAAACTTATCTGGGACTTTTGTTTATTCAATAAAAGGGCTCATTAATGTTGACTGTATTTCAGCAAAGCAATGCTTTTATCTTTATGGATATTTTAATCCAAAATCCTATAAATACATTTATTTCTGTAAGTTGGAATTCTTCTACCTGACTTCATGTCCCAAGAATCTAAAGGCAAGGGGAAATGGTCAATTAAGATTAAATGAAAGGAAAAGGAGGAAGATCCTTTTCTTAGGGCAACAAGCATTCTAAAACAAAGTATCTCACTGTAAGACATCACTATATTCTTACCCTTTACATATACCTCTAATTTTTAAAATGAAGCCCAAATCTCCAGGTCCTTAGCAATAATATAAAGTTGTAAAGGTTGAGAAAGCCTGGAAAAGATTAATTTGTAAAACACAAAGAAACCAAAGGCATAGAACACCATCTTTCCATTTGTGGAGAAGCAGTCTTCATACTCAGAATTTCCGTGGGAAATCACTCCTTGATTCGCTGGTTGATTGGTGAGGGATGGGACATCAGGGTTGTCACTCCTTTGTCTAGGTCTCAGTTTGACGCACACTGAGGTCAGGATTTGCACTATACTGTAAAATGTCGAGGGATCTGTGGTTTGCCAAGTCCTTCACAAAGCATTTTGAAAGTAAAGACAGAGATAACTTCCCTCAAAAAATTCTGGAATTGGCAGGAGGTTTATAATAACCCTTCATTTCTGTCTTTTTGGACCAGGCTTCCCTGACAGTTGGAGTCTTCTTTACTGAATAAATACAAATAAAACGGGATTTTTAGGATCATAGCATCATGTTGCTAGCTTGAGGAGGCAGGTTCTCTTAGAAGAAATCCTCCAAGCCAGTCGGTTCAGTCTCCCAGCAAGGTCAGACTCCTTTCCACAGGTCTTTAGTAAGTCAAACATCGTGTCTTGGAACTGTAGAGCTGCCAGGAGAAAAAAGCTGTGGGAAAGATGAACAATCTAAAAAGATATAAGGTGTCATTATTCAGCCTTGAATGTGTGGTGACTGCCATGGAGAAGCCATAAGCTTTTGTAACAGATGTTGGTCTAGTAAAGGAACTTGGTAATTGGTACTATCCGACCTCTTGTATATATTCCTCACAGTGCACTTGCCAAGTGTCCAGGACTTTGAAGAACAAATTCCTTCCTCAATCAACAGCCATGTCTCTTCCTGAAAAGTGCCTTTTGCTAATTCCAGAAGCAAATACAGTTAAACAACAATAACAAACTCAAAATTCAACCAAGCAAACAAGCAAAAACCCTTTAACCTCAGGCCATGTGGCAGATCTGTAAGTGCTCAACTCTAGCAGAAAAACTGAAGGGACATCCAGTAGGGAAAAGAAAAAAAAAAAACTACGACGTTTTCTTAAATCAAACTAATGCCAACAACAAGGAAGAGTGGCCCAAGTCTCCATGTCCTCGTGCTCAGAAGGAAAGTACTTTGCTCTTGCAAGCTCCTGATTTTATTTATTCATTCATTTTTGTTTTCACAGCTGCACTGGGGAATACTTTTTTTCTGATAATGCTAAGTAATCAGAACACTCTAGAATCTTGGCCATATTGAAGTGGATTGAAAACCATGTCGTGAAAAAGAATAATTCCCTGTGGTCCCAAATTTAGTACCTTTAGTGATAGGTGTGGATGACATGACAAGGAGTCAGATTTGAGAGGAAGACAATGTGGTCATTTATTAGTTTCCTTAGCTCAACACAGGGCAGTTTGATGTCTCCTTGCTCTTTCCTCTCCTCTAAAACTAAGGGCAGAGCAAAACTGGCTGAAAGACCATTCCAAATGTGACTTGATCATTTTTTCCTCAAAACTGATAGAAAGTAGGAAGTACGCGATTCTTCCAGCAACTTATTTTCATGTGCATTTTTAGCTTAATTTTAGAAAGCAGTTAGAAAATTGATTGACAGTTTGGTTATATAATTTGCCAAGACTAACCTAAGCAGTTAATTGTGATGGAGTCAAGAAGTGAACCATCTCCAGTTTAACTCACATGGGTAGCCGAGGGCATAGCTTTGGCATGATATTGAGAGAATCATTTTAATAGAAATTCATTTAATTTTTTATACCAAAGCAGCCAATAAATATGCATTTGGTATATATTCTGCACGAACAAAGAGTTAAAACTGCCAGTAAGCGTGTTATCGCAGGGCACAGGTTGGTTCTGAGTCCAGAGCCCTCACTTTGCTTCAGTTGAATGTGACCTCCTCTGCTTATGAAGCTGCACATGGAGGGTCTGTTCTGTGCTTCCTGGCAAGTCCGTCTTCCTAGCCCTGTCTAGTCCTAACCGTGCTTTGCTGATGCCTTAGCACGGGATAGTAGCTCTACAGAGCCTCTGAAGGTCGGGCAACCTAGCACTTTCCACTCATTTTTTACTCGAGGACTCATTTATTTTCACGATAAACCCTTTGGGAAATCTTTTAATGATCTCATCATTTTTGCATGGTGTGTGAGAGAAGATTTAAAATAAAGCATTTCACTTGAGATCAATACATTATTAAAGATTTTATCTCAAAGTTCATTTAATACAACTTTAATAATATTCATTATGTATGAAGACAAATTTCAACTTTCCCTCATGTATAAGTAATACATTCTGTTTAATTTACTTCACACTTATTTTATAAGAAAAAATTGTAGTTTGTCTATAATTAAAATTTGAAATAATATTATAGCAGGTATTATTTATTTATCTAGGATCAAGTGTTCAAATATTGAGTATCTTATCAAATATAAACTTGATTTTTGTTTATGGAAAGGTATATACCACATAGCTTAAAAATTTACCAATTTTTCCATTTTCTTTATTTCATGATTCAATTTGCAACCTATTGACAAGCATAGAGTACATGGATAATATTTAATCTCCATGATTAAGAAAGCAAACGAGACAAAACAGGCACTTCGGTTTGCATTTTTTACAACCTGATATTCAGTATTAGCATGTTGATCAGCTCAGCTTGGAAATATGCTCAAGACAATCTCAACAGCATCAGCAGGAATGCCACTTCCCAGTTTCTTGTCAGTTTAAGGGTGCTTCAATGTTTCTTATGATTTCTGTTCTCAATCCATCATCTATTCATGTACAACATCATGCATGCTTAAGAGTTAAAAATGAGGTTGAGTATGTCAAACACACAGGTAGTGAGCCTGACTCTCAGGCAACTGCGTGTGCTCATGTGATCTTCCTTTACTATGGCGCCTGTTGCCAGGCAAAAGGTCTAGTGAAGAGGTTAGAGAACTCTTTTTAAGAAGTAATTAACACCCCTAGTTATTGGCCACAGAGATAACACATCGGGACACTGGTTACTACAGCCTTAGCAACCACACTAACCCCCGCCCCACCCCAGCACCAAACCCTCAGTATTTTACTTCTCCTGAAGTACAACTTTAGGCAAATAACAAATAAACAGTGGCCCAGCATGAAGGGGCAAGGGTTTCCCTTCAGCAGGAAGTTGTAGGGAGTCCCCTGAGCACCATCAGGCTGTAACTTCCTAGGGTCTAAAGTCTCTTGTGGCTAAGGAGATGACTCAGTGGCTAAGGTGCTTGGCAATACCATGAAAGCCATCATCCACAGAAAAAGCTGAGTGAACACCGTGGGCCTTCTCTGAACCTATGCCTATGAAGCAGAGAAGTATAAGCTGACTAGACAGACTAAAGACTCTGTGAGCTCTCAGTTCAAGAGACCTGGCTTCAGTGTGTAAGGTGCAGAGTGATCAAGAAAGACACGCAACCTCCAGTCTCAGCCCCCAACACACAAACACACCACTTATACTAGTGAGCAATAAAAAGAATAATAATGACAGAATCAGACAGGAAAGCCCAGCTCACATTCCAAGACCCACAATAAGCAAACACTGAAAACAAATAAAACAAGCATCCAGCATAGGGTTCTTCCTAACTCAGTAAGACTAAAATTCCCTTACCTGCCACTAAACCAGGACAGAATTGGTTTTTTCTTTGCTTAGTCCATCAAAGAATGTAGCAACTGTTAGAGAGCCTTTTGTTTTGTTTTGTTTGCAATGCCTGAAATTGAATTTAGGACTTTGAGCATGCTCGGCGAGTACTCACCTACTGAACTATAGACCCAGCCTTTCTGTAAATGTGAAAATTACCAAGTCTGAGTTTGTTTGAGGAAGTTTCATACCAAAACATACAACACACATATCACTCTGCTCTCCTCTGAACCTTAGAATCCGTTAAAATTATTGAATGCAAACTTCAAGAAGACTTTGTTTTTTACTGTTGAGTATTACTCTAATATGTATATATTCCATACTTTCTTCATCCATTCTTCCATTGAAGGGCATCTAGGTTGTTTCCAGATTCTGGCTATTACAAATAATGCTGCTATGAATATAGTTGTGCATATACTTTTGTTGTATGATAGGGCATCTCTTGGGTATAGTCCCAAGAGTGGCATTGCTGGGTCCAGGGGTAGGTTGATCCCGAATTTCCTGAGAAACCTCCACNATAAGAAGCGGTGGGGCTGCGTCCCCAGCACCCCGGCCGCCTGCTAGCTTATGCCCAAAATAACAACACACAAACTGTATTCATTTAAAGACTGCTTGGCCCATTTCTATCTAGCCTCTTCTCGGCTAACTCTCGCACCTGGAGTAGCCCATTTCTAATAATTTGTGTAAGCACCCCAAGGTGCGCTTACCAGGAAGATTCTAGCCTACGTCCATCCTGGGTCGGAGCTGCCTGGGAGAGCAGAGCCTGGCATCTCTGCTCCAGAGAGCAGAGCTGTCGAGTCTTTCCGGGAGCAGAGCAGAGTCTGACCTCACTTCCTTTTCCTCCCAGCATTCTCTTCTGTTTACTCCACCCACCTATGTTCTAACCAATAAAATGGGCCAAGCCAGTTTCTTTATTAGCCAATGACCTTCCTCCATCACAGCTCCTAGTCTCTAAGAGTTTATTATACAGTTTGACTTTACACCAATAAAGGATGTGCATTCTTAAAATTTTCTGTACTCTGCAATACCACACAGTAAACCAAATAGCTAATCAGGCAGAAGAGGCTTGGGGAAAATCACCATCAAAACATTGTTCAGAAGTTACCTTTCAGAAAGCAAGAAGCTCTCCAAACAACAACAAAATGGTAGCAAAGTGTATCGTGTTAAATGGTTGAAAGCTATATGAATACTTCAGTAGAGGTTATGATTTATCTTGTTAAAAAGTCCTAGAATTTGTTGGGAAGATGGTAGGGAAAGGATGTGAGCCACCCTGAATGTCCTGGTAGGTTATTGTGAAGTGGTGAGAAGCATGTTCTGAACTTGGATGGAAAGTTGCTGAACCAAGAGGATGGTTAAGGTTCATAAGATGGACAAGGGTTCCCTTGCTGCATTCCTGTGAAGCTTCAGTTCTGGTTTCTACATCACTTGGTGCTTCTAGAAGGATCTCCATATTCTGAGCTTTGATGCATTGCAGAGTGCCAAGAATCTCAAGATTTTTCAAGACTGTCTGAACTATGGAAGGTACCAAAAGGAAAAAGTTTTGATGGTAAAAACACATGCTTTGGTCACAGATCAGCCCTTAGTCTGTGGTTAAGAGGCCTCAGCTGGTAAATTAGGAGCACCTGGGAACCTTCTGCGTAGTATAAATATTTCTCTGCAGGAAGAGCATTCCTTCTGTTTAAGGAGATGATGAAGCTCACCCAAAATACACAGGCAGAAGAATGTTTTCAACTGGCCGTCCTTTTCCCACCCATCACCGCCAGGCTTCTGTGACAGTCAGATTGGAGTTCCCAGCAATTTCCAAGGCAACTATTGTTAGTATGGTTGATACAGAAGCCAATTCGTGTCTTGTGTGGTAGAAAATGACTAGTGGACCCAAGAGTCTTTCAAAGATAACTCAGTTATTTTCCAAAACAAGGCTATCATTCCGTAAGAAGTCCCGTTTTCTCATCTTATATATAAGACAATGTATGTATGTGCCTTGCTCTTCTTCACATGCAACAAAAGTGGGGCAAAAGAGAGCCCCTCTTACTCAGTAGGCTTGTCAGACTCTAAGAAACCCCCAGGATATCACATTCAATGAACACCCACTGTGACCTTGACAGTGGTGCAGATTTATCAAGGCTGCATTATTTATACTTCACAAGTGAGTCCATTGAACACAACTCTAGGTGTGGCATGAGTACTCTGACCTACTGAATGGCCTGGTCTCTTGGGGAGTCCTCTCTGATGAGATAACTGAGGGGTGATGGAGAGTAGCAAGACTGGACGGTGTCAGGGGACTCTGTCTTGCTCTGCTCCCTTCTGATACCCTCTCTCTGTTTCCTAGCTGCTGGGGTGTGAACTGTTCTTCTTCAGCATATCCTCACCATCATGAAGGACTGATGCCTTTGAAATCCTGAGCCACAAATCTTTCCTCCTATAAGTTGGGTTTCCTGGGTATTTTGTGACCAATAAGTCCAACTAATATAAAGAGGCTAGTGACAAGGTCAAGGTAGGGTTAATGACCCTAAAACCAGGAAACTACCCCACATAAGTGCCAGGAGTCCTGATCAGATCAAGAAAATAAACCTTTCCCTTTAATGGGTAAACTCTTGAATTTGGTATCTAGATGGCTCTTGGCTCTGCTCATAGTTGATTCACTAAGTAGAAACTGTACTTTACTCCCATCAACATATTGCTTAAGTGACTGAGTCAAAGAATTCATGCTCTTTGAAATAAATTCTATAAAGAAAAATATAAAATAAGTTGGTCTAAATTGGGTATCCAAATATAAACTCTCCTTCATTTATGACTCATTGGATAGATTTATAAACAGAACTACAAAGTAGCACAGGTCATACACGGAGCAGCAGCCTTAAGAGAAAATGCCATTAAAGGGATCTCTAGCAAAATGCATCAAACTCCCCTACCAAATACTCCCTTAAGTCACCAGCTCTTGCAAATATTATAGAAACAATTGGAGTCTTTATAAAAACAAAACAAATAAAGTTCAATTAGTTTCCAACTGTATAAATCCAAGGGTGGCATCCCATATTTTTGATCTCGGTCTAATTTTTCTATAAGATTACTAGCTACAGGTATTCAAGTTCCAATTGTTTTAAAAAGGTGAGGTTGAAAAAACACAACCTTAAGATCTATATATTTCTCATCTGATTCTCATAGCTAAGAGTCTATTTACTTATGGTTCAATTTGTATTTGCATTCTGGATGGCAATTTTCCTCTATCAAACTAACTGGCCAATGGGTGGGACTGCCCACCCATTATTAATGGTGTAACTCCATTAATAATGACTGAATATCTTCATATAGATTACTAATGTTCTTTGTAATTTTTAATTGACAAGTCACAAGACAAAAATAGTTTTGTCTTGGGAAGATCACAGCTCCTGTTCCCAGAGTTTACTGGCATCATTGTAAAGGTGGCCTTGTATATACTACATGTCTTCAAGGCCAAAAAAAAAAAAAACCTGTAAATGAAAAAAACAGGGAATCAAAAGTTTGTTGTTTGTTTTTCCTTTAAGACAATAAAATACATTCTGTCTACAGTTATAGATTGCTCTGATTGCTTTCCATTCAAATATTAAAAGAAAAAAGACCCAGAGAGGTCTAATAAGATGAGCTATAGAAGTCAAGAAAAAAAATCTCATTTCAATCTTCCCTATAGACCCAATTAGTTGGAAGCCTTAGAAAGAGAACAATGCACCAATTCTTTGCAGCAACAGATTACAGAAGCCCTTCCTTTTTAGTCAGAGTAGTGACAGATAACAGCATAATAAACTCAGCAGGCATGCCTGCAACACACACTTCTCAGTGAGCTCCTCCTCTGGTCCCCAAAGAACTGTGCATCAGAACTCCTGCCTGCCTGCTCCACCCTTCCTTTCCTGTCTGGATAGCAGGAGTCAGGCAAGGCAACCACTCTCCCTTTCTTAGAAACCTTGTCCTAGAAGATTAGAGAGGAAGAAGGAAAGAAAAATGGAGAGGGTCCTGATAATCACTCACCGAGTTGAAGTACTGGCCATGAACCCAATACACAAGAAGAAGCCCCTTATCTTGAATGGTGCTGCTTACAAGTCCTGAGCCTGTCCTACTTCTGTCTCTCAAGGAAAAAAAAATGTGTACAGCTATCCTCTCCCTCCATGTGTGTGCTCATGTGTGTGCAAGAAAGAGAAAATGCATGCACCAATGCATGGATGAGGAGGAAAGGGCCAGAAAGAGAGGAGTGTGAGAACCCCATATGGAAGGAGCCTCAGAACAATGAGGCCAGGACCTCCAAGGGCTGCATTCTGGGGCAGCAGGTTTTCAATACAAGACTTCATGGCTTTGCAGGAAAACGGGTTATGGGGACACATAACACAAAACAAGTAACTGAAAGAAGAAATCAGACACAAAAGTTACTGGTTGAACTACCAGTGATCAGTTCCCTATGTGTTCTCAGTTTTCATTTTCACGCAGCCTGAGGATCGACTCCACCCCCTTGCTAGAAAGTTTCAGTTCCCCAGGGTGCTGAATTCCAGAGGACCCAATTAACACCATACTTGGCTAGCTCCCTGGTATGATCTATATGAAATAAGCTGCCTTTAGCAGCACTTGAAAAGAAGAGAGCCTGCTCTAATTTATACCCTCTGTAGAGTGACAGCCAAGTGGGGTGACAGGAGGGGGTACCCACATGTCAGACACGAAATAGGCTCTGAGTCAATGGAATCTGCTTTAGCCCTTCATGTTGAAGGGAGTTCTGAGTCAGTGAGTTGCCCAGAGGTACTTTCAGGCTTTTCTAGGTTGGGCTGACCACTGGTTATGACCTCATCCTGGTGTTTCTGCCTGGGAAGTGTGATCTTCACAGGAGGTCTTCCTTACTAGTTGGTGTTTTGTCCCACTGGTTTTAATTCTGTTTTGTTGTCAGAAGACTGAATTTTGTCATAACCCAGAGACAAAGCAAGATGGCAAACAGCACAGCAATTACATAGTCATCTTGCTGTCGCTGAAAGAAGACTGCTCTTCTGAAGTTTGCCTTGGCTCTTCATTGTATTGTTCTCAGGATGACTAGCTTCATCTGGGATACACTGATTTCTAGACCCTGTGCTTGACATGCCTTGTTCTCTCTCTCTCTCTCTCTCTCTCTCTCTCTCTCTCTCTCTCTCTCTCTCACACACACACACACACACACACACACACACACGCACATGATAAGGGACTTGAAAGAAAAGACCAATGCTTTTCCTATTACAGCTCTAATCCTCCGGGTTCGGGAGCTGTGTGGCTAGAAATAGAACGTGCATGTTTAAGTTCGGAGCTTCACTAGGACACATACATCTGGCTACATCACCTTTGATAAAATTGTTAAGGATCAAATTTCCATAAGAATGAGCTCAATTTAGATTTTTCATAAAAAAGGAGACCACTAATTCCCATGAGTCAGTAAAGGTCTTAAAGAGTTAAGTCACAGATTCTGAAAGCCTGTGTTTAAATAATCTTCAAGCAATGACACAGGCTGAGAAGGGACATAAAATTAGTAAGTGCCAGGAATGAGGGGCTGTCAACACTAACCCCGAATATCATGCTTCTTGGCCTAATGCTGTGTTTTATTTAATACAGATCTCCCTATGAATAATTGGTCTCTTCTTGTGGGGTCTGGTCCTTTAGCATCTACTATGGAGGAACTTGGTACTGTGAACTTATTTGAGAGACACATGACCCAAAGAACCATGTGTGCAGCGTTAGGTCTGGGCTGGTAGCTGGAACCTACAGCGGCCTTTCATGGAACGTCTATGATGCATCTCTCCCCAGCCTCCTTTCCCAGCCTCCCTCTCCAGCCTCTCAGGGGCATCCCTCAGGAACACAAAATCGTTTGGATGAGCAAAACTGGTCACTCTGCTCTCTGGAATGTTGCTTATGTCTCACTGGATTATATTTCTGCCTGGCCAGGGAGCGAGCCAAATTAAACAAAGGAAAGCTTCTGAAATATTGTATTTTGGCTTATAGATCATGTTGTTTTCTCTTGTGCTGTTTTGGAAAAATGAGTTGGGTTGAACTGTCCTGCAGGGGCTCGTGAGAGAGAATTCTCTGGCATCAAAAGCAGTCTAGGTGTTGAGAAGCCTGATGCTAATCCAACATGGGAAAAATAAAAATTTTTCTAACTTAAATGTAAGTAAAGATCTCTGGGAGAAACAAAGCCTTTCAGAACTTCAGCCAGGAGAAACTGGGGAGCGTCGCTATGGATGGCCATGCCATTGGACAAAGCTGGAAGGCTTTTCACTGAAACAAGACCATGGAAGATGGTAGGAAGACAGCCACCTCACAAAGCTAAAAGTAAAATAGCACCAAGGAGATGCCTATTGTCTACTTCTTGAACACAAAGTTTCCATCCACCCTGCCCTCAGTTCTCCTTGATGGCTGTTAACACACAATGATTGTCACATGCTAATTATACGTTAATTATTGCTCAAGGTCCAAATCAGGAGCAGAAGGAGAGAGAGCACGAGCAAGGAACTCAGGACCGCTAGGGGTGCACCCACACACTGAGACAATGGGGATGTTCTATTGGGAACTCACCAAGGCCAGCTGGCCTGGTTCTGAAAAAGTCTGGGTTAAAACCGGTCTCGCAGAACATAGCGGACAATGAGGACTACTGAGAACTCAAGAACAATGGCAATGGGTTTTTGATCCTACTGCACCTATTGGTTTTGTGGGAGCCTAGGCAGTTTGGATGCTCACCTTACTTGACCTGGATGGAGGTGGATGGTCCTTGGACTTCCCACAGGGCAGGGAACCCTGATTGCTTTTGGGGCTTAGGAGGGAGGGGAACTTGATTGGGGGAGGGGGAGGGAAATGGGAGGCGGTGGTGGGGAAGAGACAGAAATCTTTAATAAATAAATTTTAAAAAAGAAAAAAAAGGAAAAAAATCCATATGATTATCTTATTAGTTACTGAAAAAGCATTCATCAAAATCCATTTTGTTTGTTCAGAATTCCACACAGGAATCTGCGCAGACATTCCCTGTTGTGCTACCTCTGCCTCCCCAGTCTATAAGATCTTCTTAAATTTTTGTCTCTCACAATGTTGGCATTTGAAGAGTGCTGGTTTGTAGTATTGTGAACTGCCTTGTTGGAGGAGGCTGCTTGTGTGTCCCGGCCACCCGGCCGTGAAATAACCACTCAGGAACTGTATTATTTGCAATACTGTTTGGCCAATGGCTTAAGCATGTATCTGGCTAAACTCATATCCTAAACTATCCCATCTCTATTAATCTGTGCATCACCACATGGCTGTGGCTTCCTGGCTAAAGTTCCAACCAGCGACCGTCTCCAGCGGCTCTATGGCATCTCTCTGACTCCGCCCTTCTTCCTCCCAGCATTCAGCCTACTTTCCTCTGACTACCAAAGTTCTGCTTTGCCATAGGTTCAAAGCAGTTTCTTTATTCATTCATGGTAATCACAGAACACAGAAGGAAATCCCACATCACCATCTCTTAATTTGGTTCTACCTGGTACATTCTCAAGATTAATTCTATCACCACATCCAGAAGATCACTCCAGGAATCCTGACATGCAGAAATTTGTTTTTTTTTTTTTTTTTTTTTTGTGACTTTTCTAGGCCTGATTATTATGAATTAACAGTTTCCCCTTTAAGTCTATGCCTTTTTTGAGGGGTCTTACTCTGGGACTCAGGGAGTATCTTGCTTTTGGTACATTTTATTCAGTAACTTTGGCACATATTCTTTTTCTTTTAATTTATTAAAGATTTCTGTTTCTTCCCCACCTCCGCCTCCCCTTTCCCTCCCCCTTCCCCAATCAAGTCCCCCCTCCCTCCTCAGCCCAAAGAGCAATCAGGGTTCTCCTGGCACATATTCTTGACCCTTTGCTTTGATGGTTGCCACATGGTGATTATTTAGTCCACTGTTCTCTTGCATTTATCAGTAGGGATCCCGGTATAAGAAAAAAAAACTTTAGAACAATCATTTAAAAATTTGATGACCCTTAAACCGATATAATTGTTCTATATTTTAACTGCATAATAGACTCTTTTGGTGCTGCCTCCTCTGTGACAAGGTGAGAAAGCACCAGAGCCCTCCTTTTCCAGCTTCTGCTGGCATGTCAAGATCTTCAGCAGCAGCAGCAGAAGGACAAAACAGAACAAACATGTCATCAGATTCCCAACAGTGAGGGCTTAAACCAGGAGAACTCTGAAAGCAGGGCTAACTTCTTTGAGAAATGCTTACTAAGCTCATATAATGATTCATGCATGTGCTCTTTCTGGCCCAGCTCAGGGTCCCACAGTTCATTGAATCTTCATGCCCACCCCAGCCCTGCAGTATGAAATGTAGGGTGGCCCCCACATCAATGCAGTCATCCTCCTTCCACGACCCTGTACCTACTTCTCCAGGCCCCCACATGTCTGCTTTATCTCAGCCTGACTTTGGCTCATCTTTGTCTAGGAAGAATGAGTCAAGTTGCTCTCGGCCACAGACTTAAGTTTTCCTCTTGACTTTCAATCCTGAAATGGTGCCCTCTCTGCTAGAATAAGACTGATCTCACACTTTCCTCCCCTGTGTTCTCAATGAAAACAGAGCCCAGAAATCATCCTTCTTTGCCATTTCACATCTATAAACAAAGGAGACCATTGTAGAGCCAGCTTAGCTACAACCTGTTGGACTTAATTTTCAGTCATTAGAGTCATAGAAATAAAAGTAATTCTCCTAGGAGGAAACTTTGTGAGTGCCACACTGTTACAAAGAATAGACACCTTTCCAACTAGCCAGTCTTCAGCATCTTTCCCTTACAACCAGGACGTCAAGACTCCAGCCAAGAAGTTTGCACCCATATCTGTCAGATTTCCAGAAAGATGAAGTCAGAGAAGCAAGTGAGATCAGTTGCTTCTAAGGAAGCTATTCTAGAAACTGGCACACAGATGCAGACAGAGCCCAAATTTCACTGAGGCAAAGGTGCAGGCCACAAAAGACCTGCTTCCAAGCCTGCTGAGCCCCACAGCCGGAGGCAGCAATGCACAATTAGCTCAACTCCTCCTTGCCTCTGAGGAATAGAACCCCACCTGAAGAGGATTAAGGGAAAAGTCTTATGAGGCAAATAATACAGAGAGGATTGGAAACCATATTGCATAGTTCCTGTATTTTCCAGATATATATTTTTAAAACACCCTTTTAAAACTTGAAAACACCAAACAGAATATGTTGTCAAATCTTTTGGGCTTTCAACTGAAGTCTTCATATAAACATGCAATTCCTAAAACAGGGTCTTGTTTCATTATTTATTATTGGTTTCTAAAACCCTCTAAATTACACTTTAATAGACTGTCAACACTTTCTCATGGTTTATAGCATAAGCTGCTAAATTCTTGTTCAAAATGAAATGTTTGAGCAATAATTTGATTCTGACGAACTCAGTTATGTCTCTCGCTTTTCTGACTGTGCACCCCAAATACAAGTCTCAAGAAGAAAACAAAAACAGGGAGAACTCTTCACCTAAGCTATATAATAGGAACTCTGAAATGAATAACTAGTTTTAGATCATAGGAAAAGGGACATAGAACCATATAATGGGTGTGGGGGTTGATGGGAAAGCATGTCTTCTTGACGTGACATGGCCTCTTCACCCACAGACTCACGGCACCTGGGCAATTGGCTCAGGATGTAAGCCGGATGAGTCCAGTCAATATTCTACTCTGAACAGGGAGGGGCTTTGGAAGTCATAGGCTCTTTAATGACAGAATGTCAGTTTCCCCAGTGGTATAGCCACTCCAGCAAACAACCCCATCCATGCTTATGCAAACAACCCAAATTAACCTCAGTAGGACAGAGAGAGAGAGAGAGAGAGAGAGAGAGAGAGAGAGAGAGAGAGAGAGAGAGAGAGAGAGAGAGNTTAGGAGTGAACCAGCAAGAAAAAAAAAGTTTTAACAGGAAAAAGAGCAGGTCTAAAGGGAGTGGGGTGGGGTGGGGGAGTGAATTTGATAGAAAATATATTGTATACATGTCTGAAATTATCAAAATGTCTTAAAACTTAAAAAGGTTTCTTGCTCTTAAGTGATTTTTATGGTAACAAATTCAAAGACCTTCTCGAGTCCAGAATCACAAAGAACCAACTTCTAAAGCTATCTCCACTCAACTAGAAGTGTAGGACTCAGTTCTTCAAATGCTTAGGCAAAGTCTGTGATGGTTTTCAAAGACCTCAAGGACCTGTACTTGCAAGGGTCTGGAAGGCAGATGATCTCTCTCAGAGATCCTATGGCAATGTTTATGCCCTCTGGGGCTGCTATGTGGTGACAGTGGTAAAAGTGACCAAAAAAAAAAAAAAATCTTCTATCCCTGCAGAAGAGAAAATGATGCAACAGAGGAGAAATCCTGGGCTAAAGTGTTAGCTTCAGGTGGTCCTTCCCAATTCAGAAAGCATCACAGCTTGGAAAAGTAACCCATTCAACTACACTTAAAGAAACACCATGGGGTTTTGTTGGTTTGTTTTTGTTTTTGTTTTTCGCTTGGGAGCCAGTGACTTCACGTTGTCCAGAGTACTGCATCTTCCTCCAGGATGGCTATCCAGTGAGAACCCATGGACCACTTCACACTGCAGTGATGCAGGAGTCCCTAGTCCACCACACAGGCTGCAAAGAGCTTGGAGACTCATCCACAACTCACACCCTGGCCAGGACTGGCTCTGCTAATTAGCTGTGCACAGGAAAGAAGACAGCGCAGCCTGGATCTGTGCTCATCCCCATCATTGTTATTAAGTAAATACCATTTTGGTGAATAAAATTAGACTAAACCCACGTAAGCAAAATGACTTCTTTCCCTTCCTGGAAATCTTATTAACATAACACAGCCAGATAATTAATCAGTACCAGACAATTGTTAAATGACTAATAAAAACAGTGATTAAAATAATAAACTCCAACTTGAGACTATTTCTTATTCAAAGAAGACTGTGTGCTGTGTTTGGAATTTTCTACCAGTAGGAAAGGAAATGCATCTAACTACCGAGCCTGTTTGTACACACAGCAATTTCTTTGTCACTTGAGTGGGCTAATATTCTACCCAGGTGATTTCCACTATCTGCTTTTAGCAATTGTGTTAGACTTTTCCTCTAAGCTAAATGCAAAAATCCAAATAAAATGCAATAATGCTAAAAGAAAAAGGGGCAAAAGAACTTGGGCAGTAAAATAAGAGCTTGGGTGGTAATTACAGTTCGCCTCGTCATAACAAAAACCGCTTGAGGGTTCAGCCGATTAAACACTAGTTTGGTTCATTATGGGATCATTCTAAAACAAAAGCTATCTTTTTCTTCTCTTAGGATTCCAGTTTGTCTCTCAAAACACCAGTGAGATCTTTAATTATTAATATCCAGTAGTATTTTAATCTTCATAGGGAATAGTCTGTATCTTCTGTCAGGCACTTCTTACCACTTTCTAGTTCAAAGGAAAGGCAAATGTGACTTTCTGTGTTGGAGGTCATGGTACACACACATACACAGTGTATGTGTACATGTCCATATTCATATGTGAGCATTTATCTAGCCCTAGAGTTGAGGTAAGAGCTGACCATGACCTTTCCGTGGAATTCCAGAATGTTCTCCAGAGTAAGGCTGTACACTGATGACCCACAGCTTCCCCAAGTCCAGTGAAAACAGGGGAGAAGCGCATCTTAACCTAGTCAACGCACAGACAGCGAGCTCCAGACCTAACATAAGCCTCACAGAAATGATGAAGCCATACATCGGATGTGTTTGTCAGTGGGAACTCTGCTTCCGTGCAGAGGTTGTAAAGTAAGTTTGAAGCTCTGTCAGCATAAAGGAACGTTGTTATTGAACTGGCTTGTCTGAAACTCCAGGCTGAGGCTCAGAGGGAGAAGGGTACTTGCTCAGTCTACACAGGTGCTGGGCCTGCTGTGGAGCAGAGTCGGCTCTGCATCTCTTTCCCCCTCTCCCAGTCCCAGACCAGAGGACACTAAAGCAGACATGTGGAACAAATGTAAGGATGGCTTGGCTTGCTGGTGGAGATCTGCTGCAAAGTCAACTCTGGTCTTTCCTCGTCATAAGAGCAGTGGCCCCTCCAGGGGAAGAAAGTCACGTACTACTCCCCAGTCACCTCTGCATCCAGTGCACTCATCAGTAGTCCCAACTCTAAGCCTTCCTGATCATGTTAGTCACCACTTTGGAACTGACCTGTTGCTTTTGTTTTTGTCAACGCGACACAAGCTGGTGTTGTCTCAGCAGATGAACTTCAGTTGAGAATATGCCTCTTTCCAGGTTGCCTGTAGGCAGGTTCTGAGAGGGTGTTTCCTTGATATAATGATTGGAATAGAAGGATCCAACCCACTATGTAGCAGAAAGCAAATGAGCAAACCAGAAAGCTAATAAGAGACTCTCCTCTAAGTTCTTTTATTTAGTTCCTAATTCCAGGTTCCTGCCACGAGTTCCTGTCTAGGCTTCCCAGTGATGGACTGCAGCCTGTAAGCTGAACAAACCCTTTCTCCCTCAAGCTGCTTTTGGTCTTGGTGTTTTCTCACAGTGAGAGAAACACAACTGAGACACATGCCTTCTTTCTCGTTGTAAGCTCCCATCCTCTTTCACCAAGTGTCTGTTCCTAGTGGCACTGTTAGCCATCATAAGAGAAAGACAAAGCCTCTTGAATAACTGCTACCCTCTCAAGTGTGGGTTTTGTCATGTCTGAGTCCCTGGCTGGGTGGAGACGAACTGAAATGAGAAACACAAGTGAGTTCCAAACCATACCCTGGCCAGGACTGCTGGTCAGCAAAGGAAGAGGAATGATGAACAAATGGGTTCTGTGAGGCCAAGATTCAGGGAGACTCCATGCAGCACCTGCTGAGGAAAACCCAGGCACTGTTGGATCACAGACCAGACGGGACAAACACAAAATAGCGTCACGCTGCTCCCAGAGCTCCAGAGCCAGCACCAGTCCCCAGCAAGACATCGGGGCTCCCACCTAGCAACCAAAACTTCGTGTTCGTCCAGAACCACAGGCAGGTGGGGGGAATCAAATGTCCTCCACTTGTTTGATAAACACCCACCAAGGCTTTCCACAGGCCAGCAGGACTCTAGGTGCAGAACACATGGAGAAGGAAAGATGAAGTCACCATCACTCTTAGATCGTGTTTTGTAGCGATAGACAGAACCAAATGCAAAATGCCACACAATGGCCCATGCTAAGATGACAATGTACCTCACCAAATGATGAGAGGAGGCTAGGGTGAGAGAAGCAATCTGCTTTAGGTAAGGTGTTTCCAGGATGCCTCTCTGAGAACAAAGGCGTCAGTTCAAAGATATATGGAAAAGCATTCAAGACAGAAGGAACAGCAGTTCAGAGCCGCGGACAGAAGAGCTTGGTTGCCTTTCTGTGGACGTTCGTTGAAAACCAACAGACTTTTGGTATTCTCATAGACTTGTGGGGGTCCCAGACTTAAGAACATAGTAAAGAATACATGAACATCCATAAACGCCAATGGAATGAGTTCTCTAGACAGGTATGGAGACACCTGTAATTTTAGCCCTTGGGAAGCTGAGGCAGAAAGATTGACATGGCTGAGAGACTACCTTGGGTCACGACGTAAGCTCCTGGCCAGCTGGAACTAGAGACTCTGTCTTAAAAAACCAAAAAAAAAAAAAAAAAAAAACCAAAAAAAACAAAAAACAAAAACAAAAAACAAATGGTTCATGAGAGTTTCCTAAAAGTGCAAACTTGATTGAGCTAATGTAAGAGTGACGATTAGTAAAACACCAGCATGACAAGCAAAGGCAGGAACTCCAGGCCACCTCTGCAGCCAAGCTGTGTACTGTGGGCCGATGAACACGGGTGAGGCTATTCTACACAGCCACAGTTGATGGAATGTGAAGGCCTGAATCTGCAAGGCTACAAAGCAAGGTTTCTTTCTGTGCACACTCGGATCACTAAAGGCTTTACAGTTCACAAGAAAATCTGGATGCAGATGAATTTAAGCTATTGACCCAAAAGTCTCCCTTATATAGCTTTCATGGCTGCTAATATTTTTATAAAACTCATGATGCTTCTTTACTATATATACTTTTTAAAAATTTATTTTATTATTATTTAGTTGCATGAGTCTGTATGTGTACTTCATGCATGTCTAGTGTTCTTAAAGTCGGAAGAAGCATCAGATCCCCTGGAACTGGAATTGCAGACACTTGTGAGCCTCCATATGTAGGTGCTGGGACTCAAACCCTGGTCCTCTGCAAGAGCAGCCAGTGACCTTCACTGATGGGCCCCTCTCCAGCCCTACGATATTATTCAAATGATAACATGGTCTTTTGTTTTCTTCACTCAAGAGACACATTATTTGCAGTTCGGTTGAAGACATGAAAGAAGGTTTTAAAAGGTTGGTAATTACTTCCAAGCAGATATTCCCGCTGCTATTACCACATCTAAGAGTTCATTTATTCCCTGGGATCCACCCTCGTGATTATCTTGTTCACGTGGAATCAATCAGTCCATTTGAAAGATACACATCTGAGTCAGAAAGAAACCGTGATAGCCTTTGGAAATGGCAGAAAGGTTTATGGCATCTCTGTTGCTAAGGAAGGGCCTCCCCTGTTTTGGGACTTCAGGTGTGCACACCACACCCATTTTATGCAGTGATAAGGAGCTGACCTAGGTGCTTAATACGTGCTAGGTAAGCATTCAGCCAACTGAACTAACTACATCTCCAGCCTTGTCCTTGGCTGAAAGATCTAGTCCAAAACAGTATCCCAGTATCTACAAGAACTCAGAAGATTGAAAGCTGATGCACTGCTTCAGATTGACCAATTCACCTTGCAAGCCATCATTACAGGAAGTTTATTATGTACTTTATTTACTTTCCTGGGCCTTATTGTCTCACTTGCAACCTCGTCCTTTCTCAGCCTTAGATAGACTTGAAGCTATGAGAAGACTGTGGACATCAGATTCCTACAAGGTAGCTGTGCTCACCAGCAGGAACTCTGGTGTTGAAGATGCAAGCAACACTTCTACAGCCACAAACAGCACAGCTCAAGTCCTCAGGGTCGTAACCCAAGGTGAGATAAGTGTTCTGAACATCAACAAAGAGGAGGCAGTAAGTGTGGAGGGCAGCTGCTGGAATGAATGAATCCTTTCCTTCGGGAGGCCTGTCCCCATTCCAGTGTGGGGTCGTGGGTTCTGTTCACAAAGCTTAGTGAGAGTCTTAATCTCACTCACACTGTGACAAGCTCAAAACATCGATTTACCTTTGCTGAGATTAAATAGTTTTAGCTAATTAGGGGATGGGATTGATATGCCCGAAGAAAAATTAATGTTAGAAGTGACTTAATGGCCATCTTAATAACATGGAGGTTTATCACCAAGAGTACAAATGTATATATTCATCTTGGGGTGTTAAACAAAGACTCAAGCGATCAGAGAAGGCGGGGACTTCAGTAAGAACAATGGTACCACTTCTACGCTACCATTTTTAGCTCCAGTTGCTTGCAAACGACCTGATGTAACCCCTGTTTTAAAAGTAGTTTAGAGTAGAGGAAGGTCCTGTATATGAAGCTAAAACATGAGTACACGCAGAAATACAGACAGCAGTGAAGTGTTAGCCACTGTCTCAGGGCACCTCATAGGGAGGGATTATACATGGTTCTTAAGAGCACAGCAAAGACCCTCCCCAACAGCTGAACATATTTTCATTGACTGTGCAGAGCCTTGTCCTTAAACAGAGTGCATTGGTCTAAAACGGAAAACTCTAATTAAAGTTCAGATGACAAACCAAAAACATGCCACACTCTCAGATCCCTTTGAAAGAGTTAAATGTTCCCCTGCTCGGATCCCCTCTCTTCCTGTGCTTCGAGATAAGTACCGGGAGATTTATGTGCCATGAATTTCCAATTACCCATCTCCACCAGCTGGGCTGTCAGTCATCAGCCTCATCCTGGATGCCTTCGCCACCCCCACAGAAATAAGCTAATTCCTCCAAAAAGAGCTTACCACTAGCCCTGTAAAGGCTGGTTTATTATGTCCAGCACATACTGGACAGAATTTCGTACTAAATGATTGCTATTCCACCTTCTCACCCTACCCAATAAAGCAATACTTTGCACCGATTGCGAACAATTTAAGATTTCAAAAGGAATTGATAGGCAAAATTATCCACCCTGCATCCTCCCAGTTCCACTGAAGCAGAATTGATGAGCTCTCAAGAGTAATACCCCCTGCTTTGACATCTTGAAGCAGGTGGGAGAATTCTAAATGGTAACTGCACGCACTTACAAACCTACAGAACATAGGAAACAATATGTTTTCACATTCATGCTCAAAAAAATGATTGTGGGTTTGAAAGGAAAAATTAATGTTGGAAGATCTCCACTGAGTTTGGCCATGGGTTATGTCTAGAGACTGGATTAAGGTCTAAAGTAGTATTAAAGGACTCTAAATGATCTGGACACCAGCCTTGTAGTTAAATATCTTTTTACAAAAAGTGGCAGCTTTTTTGTATATATTATAGGGATACATCTAAAAATATTCTAATTTTCAAATTATCAAATACTTCTCAACTAATGATGGAGTCACAGTCCAGTAAACTAATTGGGAAAAAATGGCAATTGTCATTTGATGATCAGAATAATGGTGAATTTTCAAATGGTTCAAATTCATTTCTTGTATTATCCCTGTGTATATTGATCCAAGTGATGAAAAGTGAGTTCTTATATGTAAAAGAAACCTCGGGTGCTTAAAAAGACTAAAAAGCATTGAATGCAAAGCATTTTTTATGAGATTCTTGCAGGATTTTGTGCAAAGCAACAGTGAGAATTCTGCAGATTGTGCATCTGCTTAGGATTGAAAGATGGCTTCAGGAAGGAGGATTTTGCCAAAGATGGGCAGATTGCACTCAACTACGATCTTCTAGTAATGCAGAGGCATCTAACTTCCCTCCTCCTCCCCTTTCTTTGTCTCTGCTGCCCTGTGCCTCCCCTTCTTCCTCCTGCTCTCATCCACAGCATTGTTTGTTACTAACTATGACTCTGTACTGTTTCCCAAACTCTGTGTGGGAGCTGGACATGAAATTCTGAATTTTAAGCCAGAGCAGCAGAAAGGTCAAGGTCAGAGCTGGCAAGAAAAGATCAGTTGTGTCTATCCACCTAGGGTTTGATTGACAGCCACTAAGCCAGGAGAAGCCTCGATTCATATTTCGTGTCCTGCGTGTTCACAAGACTATGCCCCCATCCCAGCTCTGCGCAGACCAGACCTTGGAGCTCCCTCCTGTCATCAGATCTCCAGACTGTGCACTGGAGACTAAGGCTTTTGTCTCACCCAAATGTCATGGTCTTGTATGGCTCTTGATGTTTGTTTTCAATGGACCCAAGACGATATCTCCAAGAGCATTTATGGCTATTTCACAGATAAAACCCGAGGGCTAAAGGTCCATTCTGGGCACATTCAGAAAAGCAGTGGAGCGAGAGCTGGCCTTTGAAGGATGCACATTCGTACACCTCTGCTGACAGGGTATGGTTCCCCCAAGAAGAGAACAATTTCCCAACTGTAACCTAAAATTTGGGGAGCAATGGGAAGAAAATCTTTAGAAGAATCTTTTTTCAAAAGATCAATATACAGTTATAACCAAGATTTGAACTTTAAATCATTGATAATGGTGGAAGATTGATATGTTTCCTGTGAAAGATGAAGCTAATTTTGAGCCTGTTTCCATAACTCAGTGGAAGAACCATATTTAACACAGTTCAGCACAAAATAGCCAACATACAGCTTGCAGGTCACACTCTTCTCGCTTCTCAAATTCCTTTCTAGTGATTGTTGGTAGCCTCACTAACCTAACACTACTTCCCTATCGGGTCTCAGTCCCATTGTGGCTTCACTAAGCTATCACTACCTCCTGGCTGGGTCTCGGAGCTGTTGTGGCCTCACTAAGTTAACACTGCCTCCTGGCTGGCTCTCAGTGCCTTTGTGGCCTCAGTAAGCCAACGCTATCACATGGCTAGGTCTCAGTGCAGCCTTAGAAGATGTCTTCATAGAGAAGAGAGCTTCCTGGGAGCAGGAAGGAGATGAGAAAGAGGAAGAAAAGAGGGACAGGGCAAGATTATAGGGAATGAATCAGAGTCAGGTACAATCATATATAGGTATGATCATGTTAAGAGAGAAACACTGGGCACAGGGTTTCAAGCAACCTCCGTGGACCCATCCTGGGTGGTGGCTCCTACCTGCAGCAGCCTCCATGCACCTAAGGCTTCAGAGCTCTCGAATGGACTACAAAGTCAGTGGTCCCTAGACGTAGCGAATAGCAAGTAGCAAGTGCTCCATAAATGTGAGCCGAGTATATGAGAGCCTGACAGGAAGCTCCACTTTGTGGAAACCTCCGGCTCTCTATGTTCTTCTCTCAGGGGACAAACCGAGACTTCCAGGTTCCTCCTGGCAGGGTTCTGTAGGAGATGCAGGCAGAGAGAAGAAGCTATGCCCACAGCCGCTGACTAAAGCTAGCAAATGGCATTAAGAGAGATCAGGAAGGATTGCTAGAGATTATGCAAATGCTGCTATATATTCAACCAGGTCTTTAGAAAAGAGGAGACTTGGAAGAAGGAACAAAAGGATGTGTGCCTGAAATGAATATCCCACAAATAGCTCCAGGTTGTGCATTTTGTTTTATTTATTCATATTGCCAGCAAAACCAAAAATAGATTATGGATAGAGGATTTTTGTGACTTACGAAGTTTTGTTTGTTGTAGCAAAATAATGTTAAATACAAGGAAATAAGAAAGGGAAAACCAATTGTTCCATTCTTTGGGATAGTTACTCCATCATAAACTCTTATTCTTATGGCCGACTCATCAGCTTCCATTGGAAGCCATGCTTAACTTGTGGTCCAGTACACACTTATTTCCTCTCCAGTGTGATGTGGCAATGGCTTGTGGTACATCTCTGTTTTTCAGGACCCTTAGCAGTTCAGCAGAAATAGGAAACAGCTAGACTCTGCGGAGTAAGCACTGGGTATGGAGTGTGTGTCCCCAGTTCACATACTGACGCTCCAGCACAGTGGCTTTACTAGAGATGGAGTCACCACAGAAATCAGGGCTCAAGGCTGAGGCCTTGATGTAATAGGCTTGGTGTCCTCATAAGAAGGAACACCATAACATAGTTTTCCTTTCCATGAGCAAAATCTAAAGAAAATACAGCTGAGACAAACTGAAAAGAGGGTACATGTGGCCTAGAAGTCAGATCTCAGCAGAGACCAGGTGTCTCAAGAGCTGCTGGCTGATTCCCCAGCCTCTAGGGCTGTAAAGAAAACCAGTATCCCTGGATAACTGCTTTGTGGTATTCTGTTATGACCTCCTGAGCAGACAACCTCAATTGACAAGTTTAAGTAAGGTGGGGAGATCTGAACAACCGTTCTACCATGTCAGTGTGGGTGAGTCCGTAGAGATCTGAGCATCTGTCCGACCAGGTTTAGTGCTTACTAGATAATAGCCACCTCGTGTACTTTCAGTGGCACTATTGGGGTCTGGAACCCTAAATAACTGAATGGACACCGGGTTGTGCTCTTATCACAAACAGAGCCAGGTCCTTCCTCTGGCTCTGACAATCAATGTCCATGAGTGAAGAAGGCGCAGATGTCCTGACTAGACTCTCACTTTGAGAAGTTTTGTACTACAAGTCTATCATTTTTAATTGCTCAATCAAGAAAATCGATTGCTGGTAAATTAAGTAAAGGGTATGCACCATATATCCAAACTGAATAATAAAAATGTTCTATAGGTGGCATTAAAGGTTTTACTTTGAAACAGAAGCAGTAATTATATATCAGAGTGACTGAACAAGAAGTATGAGCATCATTTTCTTTTTATGAACTGAACCAAGCCCCAGTTCTCTGCAGGAGGAGCACGCATTCTTAACTTCTGAGCCACATCTCCAGCTTTGGATTTCTTCTTTACAGTCATGGGTACTTTATAGATTTCCAAAAATGGTTGAAGTATGTTTGAATTAAGAAAAAGAAGCTAAAGGCTCTCAACCCTTTGAGAGTACTAGTGGCTTTATCCTGTTTTCAGAAAATGCAGGGAAGGCACACACATACAAAGAACAGCTACAATCAGACCCACAATCTCACGGATATCCAAGACCGACATTTTGAACACAATAGAATCGCTTTCTTTACACAGTTTAATAAGCTCCCTGCAATCTCACAACTAAGCCTTTTTACCCAGTAACATCGGTACCACCTTCATTTTTGGGTCCCAACCTCTGCCTCTCACAGGCACCAAGAAGGCTCTGGGAAGCTATGTGCGCTGAGTCCCTCAACTTCTACTCCCCTGCAGCAGCTAAAGGAGTAGAGAGCTTTTGTTTTCAGAAACACATGGGTTAGGTCAGCGCCTGTGGTGTCTGTGACCAGAAAAATGTCAATCTTTGTGCTCCCAGGCACAAGAAAGATTCTCCATAAATGTCAATTCTTTCTTCTTGCATCTAGCCCCGGGGCTGGCACATAGGAGGCTATTGGTAAATGTCACCCCCTACCCCCTACCCCCCACCCCCAGCTCCACACTTAAAGATATCTTTTAAGTAAACGTGTCATTTCAGGTAGGAAGAGTTTTCAACATACTGTGTAACTTAAAAAACGTTATGCAGCGTCACACAGCTGTGCAGATACGTAGTTGGGTTGGCTTGGTAAACGCAGTGGCAGCCCCTTTTGTGTTTTAAAGATTCACATGCTCATATCCTGGAAGACATAAGGCAAGTGTCACATAAATGACGTCTTAACAGGCAAAAGCAAGGGTCTCGTCTCACCTACCATTCCGGTGGTCATGTTCAACCTTCTCTAGCTTTGAAACTGTTTCTGTTAGGTAAGTTTAAAATAAAGAAAAATATAGTTCTGGACATCTGGATTCATTAAAAAACAGCCTGCTGCCTTCTTTCCCTACGGGTGATAATGATAAACGTATGTTTCACATAGTCACACACTTAGGCTAAAGATACACACTTGGCATCTTTTACAAATTATTCTTCAGTTTGGCATTCATCAAAGGTTGTATTTAACCAACAGGCTCTGTTTTGGTTACAAGCCATCAATATCTGTTAATGGATGTGCTTGCCTGTGGTCCATATCCATGGTTACATTTTGTCTTCTATTAGGTAAGAGGGATTTAAGCGTTAGGAAAGCTCTTATTGGCAATCACATATGTCATTACACAAATTAATATTTCATCTTGAGGAATAAACAGTAAACACAGAAGGACATTGCTGTCTCTATTTCTTTGGAAACTTTTGGAAACTAATCCTGTTCTCTCTCATGGACTCAAGCATAAAGTTCAGGTGACAGTTGCCAGAGGAATAGAGAGAGAAGGTTTCGTCGGACAGGGAGGAGAGCATATTGATCCAGGCTCAGAAAGACATCACCAGGATGGAGAACTTACTCACTGGGTACCTTTGCAAGATAAATGGCACAGATCTTCACACACCAAACCAGTCTGAAATCTCGTCAGCTTGGAGACCTGAGTGGCTTAGACTGTTCTCTGTGGCTCGGGTCTGGGAAAGAGAAATTACTTCTCACTGCCAGAGTGTAGTGTACATTTAAACCAAGTCTCTCTGTTTAGAGAGAGAAGGTACAGGCTATACCTTTGTCCAGTTATAATAGTGACTCTGGATTCTTCTTTCTTCCTGGATTCCTAATTAGCTAATGTTCCCTTTCTCTGTAGGCTGGAGACAAGGGCTCTGGATTACTTATTGTTCCAGCTCTTGCAGTACTAATTTGGCAACATCTTCACCCTGCCCTCTGCACTCCAACCTAAGCCTGATTTCATGAGGGCAGACAGAAGTTTTTCAGTGAAAGCAAATAGTAGCTCCTACGTAGGAATAATTCATTCAGCTAATATGTTTAAGAGAAAACACCTCTACTAAGTGAAGTATGCAGCAGACACTGAGGTTAACATCCTGCTGCTGTTGCTTGACTTTTAAAGAACGACTAATTACTGTCTGTCTTTAACTTTCAGAATATTTATTTGTAAAGTGGAGACTATCTATCTACCTCCCCACCCCCGGGAATGGGGGAGGGAGAGAGAGGAAAGGGATATGGAAAGGGATATGGAAAGAGAGAAAAGGGAGAGGGAGAGGGCAGGGAGAGAGACAGGAAGAGAGAGAGAGGGAGAGAAAGAGAGAGAGAGAGAGAGAGAGAGAGAGAGAGAGAGAGAGAGAATAGCTTAAACACTGAGTGTATCTTATCCAATTTGGTTATGGCTGGTCTCTAGAAATATCAGTTTTGTAAGCCCAGACCCTTTATGTTAGCATTATTATTAATGGTATAACTGAGTGGAAATTCTTTGATTAGGATGTGAAATCTTGGTGTTACAAGGTGACTAATGTGCAGCTGATGAAAGCCATAGAAGCTCAATCTATTCCCCAACCTATGATCTTCAAATTTCTCTTATTAACTATTAACACTGCAGAAAACAAAGCCTTTGAGCCACGAAAGAGTAGACTTTTTCTGAAAACATCTATTCATTCATTCAACATGCTGAAGGCTTTTCATGAGATAGCCTTGACTTAGGAACGACTAATACAGGCCCAGACAAAGATAATAGGCTTTGTTCCTTCGGAATCTATGATCTAGGTGAGTGAGAAAGGAAAGAATGAAGGCTATACCTAAATAGATGGAGGCCGGAGATGCCAAGGACAGTGAGAGAGAAAATGCAAGAAAGAAACCAAGCAAAGCATTAAAACCAGGCCTTGATAAGAAAGGGACCCACATGTATGGATGTGGAGCCAGAAAGAGTGAGCTACAGCTGGGAGGAATGAACGATAACAAGGCTCGCAGGCAGGCCTAGCGAGTGGACAGTGTGGCAAAAATCCATTCATGAAGAAAGGTCAGACTAGTTCAGTGAGAAGGAGACCAGATTATGAGCGGTTTTGCAAAGGTCACTTAGGATTAACTAGGAAGCCCTCGTATTTATAGCCGACAGGAGATAGAGAAACGCAACCAAGGTAACAGGTTTTTCAGCTGATTTGTTACTAGTCAAACACAACAACAACAACAACAATAAAAAAAAACCAAAAACATGTGTTTGTCACTCTGCTCGCTGCTGTGACACAACGTCTGATAACGGTAACTCAAGGAAAGAAGGTGTTTTGGGGCTTACAGATTGCGGGTTCAGCTTATTATGGTAGGGAAGACAAGGCTGTAGGACCTAGAGACAGCTGCTCATGCTGCAAGTGCCTTCAGGAAGAACTCAGTAGAAAATGCGGGCATGCATCCCACTCTCTCCTTTTTTTTTTTTTTTGTTCTTCTTGCAGTTCAAGAATCACTGAGTGGTGACACACATGTTTAGGGTGGGTCTTCTCACACCTCAATTAAACCAATCTGGGAAATTCCTCACAGGCATGCCCAAAAATGTGTGACTCTAGGTCCCACCAAGATGACAAATAATATAAACTTCACAGGGAGAATCAGGGGGACCAGCTAAAAGACAATGTGAGAATTTTAGTTTTTAATTAAAAAGGGGAGGGAAATGCTTATTTTGTCTACATATTATGTTCACATGCCATGTGCATACCTAGTTTCTGTAGATGCCAATGGGCATGGAATCCCCTAGACTCAGAATTACAGACAGTTGTGAGCAGGCATTAGGGTTCAGGGAATTGAATCCAGGTACTCTGGAAGAGGAGCTAGTGCTTTTCACATTTAGGAGGGGGATCTCTCCAGCCCCATTGCAATGATTTTTGGAAGAGTTGGTGATGAACTGGATGAAGACAGTAACAATAAAATATGTCTAGACTTGGAAATATTCATGGTCATGGGATTTGTTCAAGAGTTGAATGTAGAACAACACACACACACACACACACACACATCAGAGGCTCCAAGTTGGAAAGATGATCAAGCATTTACTGATTTACTGAGATGGGACAAATATGGGGGGGGCTTGAGATCCATTTGGGACATGTTAAATTTCAGATGCCCATCGAAGAAGCCATCCAGTAGGTAACTGAAGGCTGTTCTTAAGAACAGAGGATGTTGGACAGCGATTAGAAGCAAGGAAAACTGATCTCCAAAGCTTATACAATCACTAAAATCATCCAACATAACCCTTCAAAAACTAGAAGTTTCTAAACCCAACATGTGTGCATTAAATCACTAAGGGCATGATTTAGGGAACATACATTCTTGCATAGATCAGAAAGACGACATAGACAATTGTTTTCACAGCCTTCCAGAGTTCTGCATTAAGGCCTGACCTGGCCCTCTGACCTCAAGGCAATGGGGAGCCCCCAAACAGGGCCCAAAGCATACAGTGAGTTTTTGTTCAAGTCCCACAGTTCTAAAGGAGAGTTCTGAGCACATTCACAAGGAATGCAAATGAAGTCCTTGCCATGGGAAGCTTTTTTGTTTTTCTAAATCAGGCTTAACAATCTGTCACCAAACAGCTAAGTGTGTGTCAGTAAACCTTGAGTTTGACTCTCACACCCTGGCAAAATGTTTTGAGTCCTCAGAGGCACATGACAGGGTTTCAGAAGTTGTCAGTTCCTTCAGTGTGCACTGTGTCCTGGACTTCATGTATCCCTTAAGCTCGGTAACACAGAGGGGAAGCAATTCAGGATCAAATGCCTGTTGATGCACAGCAGAGTTGCATCAACGGGTTGATGAGCCAGAATACAGCAATGCCCAGAATGTGGACATGCTTTCTTTTGTGTGCTGCCTGTCCTGGGAAAACATTCAACATGAGAAAATGCACAGATGCACCACCAGTTAGAGCTAAAGGACAGGAGACACAAGAAGCAAGCTTGTTCTTGTAGGTTGATGGCTACAGGGATGTCTTTTCATCACTCTGAGCCATTTTCTGTATTCCTAAAGCAAGGGACCAAAGCAGATGAACTTTCCTTGCTGAGTATTTGAGGGTAGGTTAGGGTCACAGTCTACAACATTCTGTGTTGGTTTTATGAATCCCAATCATCTCTCTCTCTCTCTCTCTCTCTCTCTCTCTCTCTCTCTCTCTCTCTCTCTCTCTCTCTCTC
>NW_026068066.1:1703412-1799232 GCF_014885135.2 Alexandromys fortis | reverse complement strand
ATCAGAGGCCAACTTCAGGTCATTCCTCAGAAGCCATCTATCTTGTTCTTTATTCAGGAATCTCTTCATGGCTTGAAGTTCACAGAGTAGGCTAAGCTGGTTGACTAATGAGGCCCGTGGATCTGCTTGCCTGTGCCCCCTAGTGGTGAGATTACAATCGTGTGCCAATCAGTTTGTGCTCACACAACCCTCCAGGTACTCTTTTATGTGCACATAGTCCTCCATCTATAAGTCCCTGGCAGAAGACATTTACTCTGCGTTTGTTCTGCACATGTGGCATTCCTCTTCACGTTGCCACTTGGGAAAATGCCGACATCCTCAATTTGGTGACATCCCAGCACTGTCAGTTCACAGCAGAGATGCTCTTTGGAAGAGCTGCCCCTGAGAACCTGTAACGATTCTGAGCAGCTCCACTGGCTCAGGGAACCAACATCTGGGGAAAAGAGATTGCTTCTTCAGTAAACACCAGGGCTTCTGATAGGCAAGTAAGAGAAAGAAGCCGCCCACTAGAAGACATCACAGGGAAGCCTTGGAATGTGAGAAGGCAGAGGGACATCTCTGCAGCCAGGAAGGTCATAGAACAGAAGGACAGCTGGAGGACTCTGAATTGGTTTGTTATCTCTGTATCCAATGCTAACTGGCAACAACACTTCTGATTTGAACAGCAAGGTGGGAAACTCAGCTCTACAAGAACAACTGAAGATGACAGGGGCGTAAAGTGTTATCCTGTATGGAAGCAGAATGACTCTGAACGACTTCGGAGCCTGGAAACAAGTTTCTCAACTGTGTCATATTCTTCCTGCCTTAGGTATCACAGCAGGTCTTTACTCCAAAACATGTGGATGCTTAAACACCACTTAAATGACCTTCTCCCCAAAGAATTAAATTACCATTTACAGCCTATTCCTCTATTAAAAATTAATGAATTTACTAGCTCCTACGATGAAGGCCTTCATTTGTTTCTTAATGAAGAAAGCTTTGATCTTCAATTCTCCAGGGCTATGATTGTTTTTTATTCTTCTGCTCTCCTCATTAAATATAAATACCTTCATTCTCTGAGATACACCTGCAAAGCACTTACAGCACTCATTCGAACAATAGGAAACCTATTTTTGTCTCTTGCTAAGAATCCACCATTTAAAGTTCTGCTGTAGCAAGGAAGGCGCTTTCCTCTGGTACCCAGGCACCGATATGGGTGGTGGAATACCAAAATGGAAGGTTTGCAGCTAATCACTATTTACAGAGTACACTCAAAGGGCAATTTCTCTGAGTGCCAGATCTGAGCTGTAATAAGAATTCTTCACATATTGTCTTTAGCTGAAGGAGGAGGGACCATCCAAGCAAAAGCCACAGTTTGATTTATTCAATATTTCAGGCTGCAACCCTGATGCAGCACCAAGCACCAGGAGTGGCCTTCCCTGGCAACTGCCACAGACCTAATAGCAAAAGGCAAATGAGCCCTTAGTGTGCACTGAGAGATGGCTGACAGCCACTAGAATTCTTCATCCCGTGCTGCTGTTGCTACTGCAAAATGCCCTTAACCATGTCATAAGTGTTATGTATTATTAAAACAGGGAAACGGTGGCGCTTTTCTAATTTAACTAGTTATCAAAGACTATTGCTAATTCGAGTGTGATCACTCCAGAATACAGCTACCATAAAAAGAAAGTCTCGTTCTGTATTTGAATAGTCCAATTCATTTTACTAAGTTACCATTTCCTGGTGACACTAAGGATTGTGCGAAGCATGCGGTGTTTTCCTCTGTGTGTTTAAGATGGCGGGACAAGCTGTTTCCAGGAGTTCACCATTCACACCCATTACTCGCCGCTAGATGATCCAGGCTTTGATGATATGAAATTTGGAATAAGCAAACACCCTGGCGCTGTGATTGCCTGCCTAGAAGTCAATCAGCGAGACTTGAACCTTGAAGTCCTCGGCCCACAGACCCTGCATACAGATTTCGGCAATAAATCAGCAGTTGGAATGACAAAGCTTTATCAGCATCGTTATTTTTTTTTTGACAAAGTTGGGGGGAGTTGGAATTGTGTTTAAGCCGCAGCCTGGGGCTGACAGAGAAGAGAATTTTCTGTCTTCAGGGAGGAAAAAAGATGTGTTCTGAGGTACCAGCTCCTGCCAACACTTTCTTCGGAAGGAGCATGAGCTCTGGCACTCAGAGTTGTTGCCAATCTGTTTACCCACTGCCTGCCACGCTGCCCACCATATATATTTTGTCAAGGCATCTGGCTAAGCAAGGTAAAATAGTCAAGAAAGCAGAAACAAAATCCCACCATGAACTGCCTCAACACAAAACACAGATACAAACACATAATTGACTGAGAAAACTTTTTCTTAACTTTGGCATTGAATTAAAAACATATGAACGCCCTTATTTTGAGACAGATCAAGGAATGTGCAAAAAAGGGACCAGATACAAGATCCTTCTGCCAAGATGATTGCTTTTCTCGGAGCATAAAGGCGATAATTTCAAATTTGGCTGAGGTAGGTGACTTTATAAGAACAGAAAAGACCCAACTGCCTGTCCCCAGATGTCACAAGATAATCCAGCAGACACTGGAGTGCGCTTCCTGATGACTTCACTGAAGAGGCAGGATTGGAATGATAGGCCAAGTTTAGCACTTGACAGACTCCTGAGCTGCCGAGTGTCCTAAGCTTCACACATACACACCCCGCAGTTGGTTTATTTCCACCACAAAAAGCCCAAATATTTGGCATAATAATAATGTCAATAATAACATTAGAATGTCAGTACCAAATAGTTTTTCCATACTTAAAACTGTGGATATGACTGGGTGATGGTGGCGCATGCCTTTAATCCTAGCACTCAGGAGGCAGAGACACGTGGGCCTCTTTGAGTTCAAGGAAAAGCCTGGTCTACAGAGAGAGTTCTAGGACAGCCATGGCAGTTACACAGAGAAATCCTATCTCAAAAACCAAAAACAATAGAATAAACAAACAAAAATCAAAAGGAAAACAAAAGAACTGCGTACAGTGTGAATATGAGCAGGGAATCAAAGAGGGCACCTACTTTCCGAAGATGCCACCTCATTGCTGCACACAGCACCCTCACGCAGGGTCTGCCTTGCCATGCGCCCCCTTCTCCCACTTCTCCCCACCAGAAATGGTGGGTGTCAATCTTCTGTCTTCAGCACAGATCTCAGTTCTTGCGAACACCCCAAGTCTGTGCCCAGGAAATGACAAGTGGCAGCAGTAGCTTCCCTGCCCTTTGACATCTCTGCTCGCCACCATTCCCACTGCACAGATGAGCCACAAAAATCATGGCCGTAGTGGCATTTTCCTAATAGACACTAATTCTATCATCCATGAGCTATAAGCATCACACATCAGGCTAGACAAAAACTCCCGCTTCTGATGTCCCCGAGGTGATGGTTTCTTTGGCTACATTTCAGGAGCTCAATTCTACTCAGAAGATATTTATAGGGGACTGTCTGTGTGCCAGCACTGCACTCAGCTCTGGTGAGACACAAGAACATCAAGCTGCCGTCCTGCTCATGGGGAATATTGACTGGCCAGTGTACTCAGACTTGTGTTTGGTGGAAGAGCAACAAAATTAGCCTAGGACTTAGTCTCTGCAGAATTCATCTTCTAAAACATCAAGAGCAGGGCTTGCAAACATGTGTTGTACCCCAATATTGACAAACAAGTTTTGCATGCAAGAGCTCAAAGGCCTGACTCCCACCCACCCCAGTCCTTCTGCTCCACAGAGAATTTTCCAGACTTTGACATCTCAGGACACTACCCTTTATGGCCCCTTCACCCTTCGTATATTCGAAACCTAGGGGATGGAGCCTTTACCATTGGAAAAAAACCCAGTGGATAAAAATAGCAGTAGATATTCCCTGTCTCCTCTCCAAACCTGCTGTCAGACCTCCTACCCCATTCTCAACACAACTTCTGCTTTCCTCACTGTGAACCCTGCCCTCCACTCCAGGGCAATTGCCCTCTGTTTATCCCTGGCACCTGCCATCCTCTGGAGTTCACAGGGGCCATTCCTCTCCACACTTCCTAAGGCTGGGTGTGCTGCATGCAGAACTGGGTTTGCCACCCCACACCTTCTGTGTCTAGCCATCAGCCAAGGTAGACAGTACCTCCTCCACGATCGTCTGATGGACAATATGAACTTATCATGTACTCTACTCCTTGCTTACTCACTTTCAGAGGGCCCAGCTCTGACGTGTTTGGTGCTGGGGAGTAGGGGTGAATGAGTACAGTCTTATTCCAAGCTCTCAGAAATCTCTTTGGAGTATAAAACCATCAAGATACAACATAAAGGGATAAAAGATTCCAGTAAATTATGTCCCTAGAAACAAAACAAGGAATAGCATCTGCTTGGGTGGCTCTGAAGGCTTCCAGGAAGAGGCACCTGTCACTCCTGTAAACCTTAAAATAGTTGAGGACAAGGTGTAGGTCAGGTCAAATGTGTCAAGGTGCAGTAGCCATAAAAGTCTGGAAATGAAGGAATGAGAGACTCGCATTGCCTAGCTGTTTCTGAATTGCATGTGAAACCAGAGCCTCTTCAAGTGAACACGGAGACCATCATTAGCTGTAAAATCTGCAGATAAGCTGATTTTAGTCCCAGAGCCTTTTGAGAGCTGCTACCTAAAATGTCTCTGAACCCCAAACCAGGAGACTAATTAGTAAAACTCATGGCAGTGTCACAAGCCAGAGTCATAAGAGACCTTGGCTTATGTGGCTGTCATAGCACCTAGGGTGCTGCAGAAAATGATTTAAGGTTTAATTCTCAGGGTGGCAGGTTGGTGTCAAATAATTGACTGATGAACTTTATAATGCTCAACCTCCGTGTCGAGTAAAAGGCCCGAGATGCCTTCCGAATCCTGAGCAAAGCGAGTGATTGCAAGAAGCCCCAGAGACACTCTGTTTCAGTGGGAATGCAAAGCTAGCAGTATGGCATGTTCTGGGGCAGGGGTTGGCTCCAAGGCGCTTTAGCAGGGAAGGGGGGTTGCTCCTGGTGTGGAGCCTACCTGGTTGTGTTGTAACTGCATGGAACGTGGATTTCTGGAAAAGTAGGAACCTGAGAACAGGCTGCCCCTCCAAGCGTTGGAGTCATTTGTTTTATGCCTCTGCAGAAGTCATCCAGCCTCTACACCTTCAGTTTATCAACTGTGTAACAGGGATGCTAACTTCAAAGTCTCACTCTACAAACTTAAATCTCCTTGTAAACTTAGGGTCCATGTAGTAGGTAATAAGTGGCAAACCACTAACTATTGAGATTAGATTACCTGTTTTCTATAAAAAATTAATATTCAGCACAGATTCATACATAATTTTCTAAGTACTCAGGGCAAATCTTCCCACCCCAAATATGAAGTCTTGCTCTGTGTATGACCAAACAGAATAAGGAGCCAAGTTCTACTGGGAAATTCAAGATGTCCACGCCATTCCGTATTATGAACTCTAAAATACTAGACACTGACACCCATCGTCAGATAGTCTTAAAAAACCACAGTAGGCTGATCATGATGGTGAGCACCCTATATCTCCCCTTGCCTCCAGTTCCACCTTATAAGGCTTACCTTTCCCAAGCCTGCCTCACCGACTTACGCTTAACAGACACAGACTCGTTCTGGACTTAGAAAACTCCCCTGCCTGCCTATCTGCTGCCCGCTTCAGTAGCAGGCAAGTGCCCTCTTGGCCATCCTCAAGTTCATCCCTTCTTTTCTGACTTTTGTCTTTATTTTCCAGTCAGCCACACAGTCTCTCTTAGTTTTCATCCTGCTCTCTAGACCTTCCTGTGTCTTGAGACTAACTCCTAGTTTGAATTTTCTTCCTTCTTTCTTTTTTATTTTTTTAAAATTTCATTTGCATTGCTATCTTGCCTGCATGTATGTCAGGGTGAGGATGTCTGATCTCATGAAACTGGAGTTACAGACAGTTGTGAGCTACCATGTCAGTGCTGGGAATTGAACCCAAGTCCTCTGGCAGAGCAACCATTGTTCTTAACCACTAAGTCATCTCTCCAGGCATGTAGCTTCAATTTTCTAAGAACATTTTTCTGCATCCCAAGCTCACCCTAAGCAGCATCAGCATCAACCCTGTGCTTACTCCACTGATAAAGCACATGCTCATTACATCAACAGAAAACGCACTTTCTGCTGGACACTGAGTACAGTTCTGTGAGCCAGAAGCGGGGCTCAGGCTCCTCCAGCTTATCTGGAATTCTTTACACAGTGCTTCGTGTATAGTGAGCATTTAGCCTTCTGTTCTTTAAGACGAAAGAAGTTCATTCCTTTTTTATATTTATTCCACCTCGACTATTTATTCAAAGACAGGTAACATTTGAAAAATAAACATTTGGTTTTTAGTGTATCTGATAATAATGACGCCCACAGAGGAAAATAAAATGAAAATATGATCGCAGATATGAAGCCCCTAAATAAAGAAAGTTTTCTATTTTAAACTTCCTCAAAATTGATGTTGTAAGTAAAGTCATGCACAGAATACCAGTGAGCATCAGACTGCATGAGGCACTGCTGGGGACTGCCATCTAAATGAGACTCTGTTTGATGCTTATGAATTTTTCCACGTTATGGTGAACTAAATATTGTGTTTATGACACAGGCGATCATATTCTGAAGTGTATCCACTGTAGCATCTTTAAGGCCTTTCAATGCAATGACCAGAAAGTAATTGCTAATAATGTAAGAGATGGTAAATCCTGATAAAGGGATTTAAAATCTATTCATTTTAAATCATGAGCTGACGCATTTGAACCTGACTTTAAAGAGACAGTTTTTACAGTCAGAAGGTGGATGTGAAGATCTGAAATGTAGAACCCATAAATATGAGAACATCAAGACACTCCTAAGACCATTCATCTAAGCATGTAATAATTTCTTCCAGGTTCCAGTGCTCAAGAGGAGCACTGTGACACGAGACCAATGAGTGATTAGAGAAAAGTCTTCCTTGTCAGTTTACTCATGAATTACATTAGTCAAGCACTCACTAAGGGCAGTCACCACGTTGGGCTGTTCATGAAAGTCATGTGATAACCCCACCCTGCCTTAAGATCGTGGTGTAAGGACAACCAGAGGTGCTCAAGGGTGGACTTGCTGTCTCAGAAGCACTGCTGACATTAAGCACCAGCCTGGGGAAGTGCAGAAGACAGGTCAGGGCAGGTCAGTGAGAGAGCTCCTGGAAGATATCACAGGCAGGCCTCTCCGTGAACTCATTAGCATGTGTTCAATTAAAATTGTTTTTCTTGATTATGAAACACACATTTGTGAAACATCATTTAAGATATTAAAAAAAAAACTAGAAACCACCTATAAGTTCATCCACCAGTAAGCTATTAACTTCAGCAGACAGCCTCCAGGGATGCTGGGGTCCTCTCCTTCCTCCAACACTTACAAACACTAAAATATGTAAAAGGTAACGCATATACTCAAGTCTGTATTTGTTTTTATTTGACTTAGTAGTATGTTTTAGATGTTCCCCCTTGTTATTAAAAGTCAGTGGAGACACGAATCTAATAAATGCCTGATGTACCAGGGTGCTGATATGAACCCCTGTGGTAGAGTGCTTGCTAGCATAACCAAGTGCCTGGCATGTCAAGAAAACAAGTATTCCACATGCTTGATCAGACTAGATCCTTGTTTTTAGAAATTTTATGTCAAGTTTTTGAAATATAGGGTTTTTTTTTGTGTGTGTTTTTTTTCTATTTACAACAGCATATTTTGCACATAATTACTTGTTTCAGTGTAAACAACTCTTAAAAGAATTAAATCAGGAAGTCATTGTTAATAAAATAGAAATGAGCTTTGAAAAACAAAAATAAAGTACTAGGGAAAGTATTTTATTGAGCCAAGAAATTTGCATGAGATGCATGGCTGCAGCAGTATAGAACAGCCCCGAGAACTGCGCTGCAGGAGCTGAACTCAGAACACCAGCCACCAGCCACCAGCCATGAAGATGCTGAGACGGCCCAGTGCAAGCAGGAACATATATTTGAAAGGCAGGAAGGCTATGTTTGTGACAGTGACGGGCAAGAAAATGCTTGAGTGAAGAGTGCTGCAATAGTCCAGGAGTTACCAGGAGCAGAGCAAAACAGCAGCGGAGTCTAAGAAAGGACCATGGGTGGACTTTCCTCCTCACTTCTATCAAGTAGCTGCTACATAGTTCATAAATGATAGTGTTTTTATTTATTAGAAAAAAGTATAATTTTTATCTGATCCCAACAGCTTTTGAGTATTAAACACAAACCAAAATATCCAAATCATGAGGTTAAGTCCATTAAGTCCACTCTAGCTATGGGTCTTTGTGATATTAAGTCTAGGTGAAGAGCAGCCAGGCATTCAGGACTCAGGTGTTCCCTGTGATAATCCCTGAGGTAACAGCCTTGAGGACAGAAGCAATGGCTGCATGATTGCTAAAGTCCTTTTACCTGAGAATGTCTGCAAGTCTGTGTCTATGTGAGACAGATTCCTATTTTGACAAAAACTAGATAGAACCAGCCATCCACATTTTCTTTTAGAAGCTTAATCATGATTCACTAGAGCCAGTGAAGTGATGTCACCGCTGCAGCTCTCAAGATGGACTGGCTTCGTATTTCCCCTCATGACCGCATAGACGGCAGAATATTCTCAACTCCAGTTATGCTATCTGTTTAGTGGGGATATGCAGAGGCTCGTGCCCTTTCCTTGGGCGCTCCTACCCTTCCTTCTGAGAGATAACTGAGTCAAGATACAGAAAGCATTCCAGCAAGTAAAGACACACGGTCTCTGTTCAGTGAATAAATAACTGTAATTGTTTTTATGGGATGCATAGAAATGATTTCAAGATCCTGGAATCTACAAGACTTGCTGTCTGATTTTTGGTAATGATTTCTTCCATTTTTGAGATTATACTATAATTACATCATTTTCTGCCTCCCTTTCCTCCTTCCAAACCCTCCCACATAACCCTACTTACTCTTTCGAATTTGTGATTTCCTTTTTCATTAATTGTTCTAACATGCATATATATAAATATATATAATATTTATATATGATTCTGTGTTTATATTTAGGAATATATACACATATATGTATGTTATATACATATATATCTGAGGTCATATCTAATAATAAACACAATATATTAACTCTTATAACTTATATTACCCCATTATTCTTGTCTATGCTAGCCACGTGGCTTGGTACCTTATTCAGCAAGGCAGTCACATCTTACTTCTTCTGTGGCTGGGTCACGACTGCAGTCCAAGCTTTCCTCTTCCCAGAATTCTCCTTCCTGCCTCTACTTCCTGCCTGGTTGTTCCTCCTATACCTCCTGCCTGGCTACTGGCCAATCAGTATTTTATTAAAATACAATTGACAGGGTACAAACCATTGTACCACAGCAATGGAGGAGCCCAGACACCGTACTCTTGTTCCCTCTGGTTCTGAGCAGCAACTAAGCTGGCAATGGAGCAGACACAATATCTATGTGCCACATCACACTGCTCTTGAGAAAGTGGACCAGGAGGTGCATGGAGACAGCAAGAGAACACTTTTCTTTTTGTTCTTCTTATAAAGTAATTTTAGAGTTTATACCCTTTGCTAAAGTGTTTTTTAGAAGGGTATCATAGTTAAGTATTTAGTGATGATTTAAAATTAGTACATTACACATTCACAAAATTTGAAAATGGGCTCAAAGCCATCAAGAAAGTAAATACATCTAAAGTGCCCCAAGATTGAAGTACCTAAACTTAAAATCACTATTTGGTACCTATTTAAAATATTGAATTTCTTAGCAAATCCCTTTAGTACCAATACAAAACCAAATATTAATGGTTTTCTAATATTTAATTAAATACTACATCATGGGAACTTTATTTCACTTCCTCATACTGCCTTGGTTATGAAAATGTTTCTTTCCCAAATGAAGTCAAGGTCTTGGTTATGAAAATGTTTCTTTCCCAAATGAAGTCAAGGTCTTGGTTATGAAAATGTTTCTTTCCCAAATGAAGTCAAGGTCTTGCCCTTAATGTCACCCAACCATTTCTCTACAGCCACAGTCTAGATTGTGTGAATGCAGAAAGCAGTGAAGAAACTACTCCCAGGAAATGTGCAACCTCCAGACCTTTGGTGTCCAAGGCAGCCGAAGATACTACAAACAGATCAAGCAAGATGAGCTACAGAAATGTTGAAGGCTGTCTAAGAAAGTCAAAGGAAGCTGTCTTAAGGTTCTTACTGGAATTTCCTGGTCTCTTAATTCAGGCTGCAAGCTCTCAGCTCCTGTCCTTGCACAAGGCTAGGAACTCTGACTTACATTTGACTTTACTCAGAGTCTCCATAACAACTCCAGCTAAAGGTCTTAAAATTATTTCGAGAAGTGTCTGATGTTCTACAGTTATCACAATGGGGACTGCGGGAAACATAACTAGATGGATATCACCACCTTCCATTAAGTGGTGATTCTGGCAGTAATTTCCTTTCACTGCTCGTCAAATCCTAAAACACCCAAGATCTTGCTTATTATGTCTTGTGCAATCCCTGCAGGCTCAACCTGTGCAGAGGAGAGGGCAGAAGGAGATGGAGGCTAAGAGCTTAATGGAGTTGCTACAAAGATGTTGAAAATTAAATTTATTTCTCCCCAACAGCTAGAATTATTTTTAAAAGAAGATGCATGTTCTCTGTGAACATATTTGGCCTCACTTGTATAAAACACATAATATACTCAGGATCTTGCAGTTTTAAAAATACATATTGGTATAAAATTTGTGATTTCACGTAGTATTGTCTAGTTTACAATTTGTTTAATTAAAAAGAGGCTGCTCAATAATTCACAAAATTTTATAGACTTACAGAAACTCTAGATAGTTTACTTACACTAAAGCTCTTTAAAGTTTGTGTAGAAGCAGAAACCCTCCAACCAGAAAGTGGGCACAGCCCATCTACCTCCTGCTCTACTTTGTATTCTACTGGATGACTTCCAGCCAAGTGGGACTCCAAAGAAAGATGGTGCTGAGCACATAATCCCACTGATCCCTACCACTGCCTCCTAATAGCTTCATCACTTTTCTCATTATTATCTCTGCACCTGATTTAGGCAGGACTGGGGAGCAAAATAACAGAAAGAGAGCCCTTTAGTGCAAATCTGTGGCCTCAGAGCCTTGTGTTAGGTGACAAGGACTGTGAGAAGGGTAGCTCTAAAGCTTTACACGACTGGATAATGAAAAAGATGCAGTCTTGAGGCAATCACAGGCAACTCGAGAAAGAAATGAAAGGAGCCACTTCTTCCAAGTGTCACACACTGATTAAAAACTGGACAAGAGTTTTGCAGCACAAGATACACCGTCCCTTAAGTGGGAACCCGGAGGAAATCAAGTAAGGCCAAGTCACGTTAAAGGGATTTATGGGATCTGACAGCTTGGTTGCTTCAGATGAATGAGGCAAAGCCAATTTACCCAGCCCAACCCATCAAGGGAGATTGTTAGCTCTCCCTTCCAGAGATAAATCATAGGTGGCCGCAGGAGTGAAGAGAGAAAAATGCAAGGTTCTGAATGTCAGTCAGTGAATGGCATTTATAGAGCAGATATTCTGTGCCAAGTGCAGGGCAGTGAACCCAAGACACTCTTCCCCAAGACTGGATTCTTTTGGTGAAAGACAGAGAGTAGATTATAAATACTGGCTATTTTCAGCTCTAATATGTGCTTCAAAGACAATGAGATAAGATCATGCCAAGTTAGTGGCAGAGAGGGATTGTTTCAGCTGGGGAGGGAGGGTCTGAGAGTGGGAGCGAGGGCTTCATGCAGCCCTGGAACAACCTGCAAGAAATCAGACTCAAGGGCGACACAGCAAGATCGGGTGGGAGCCTTATGGCAGAGAAAGCCCCACAGGTCACGAAAGAGGGAAAAGAAATCGAGGCTTGGAAAGGACTCTGAGCTTGAGGTGCAGGGTGAATGGCAAGTTGGTTTCTATCCATGGGAAACCATGAAAGGTTCCAGACAAAGCTATAATGTGTGGTTCATAAAATAATCTAAAAACATAAGAAGTACTTAAACTAACGGGCTAGGCAATATCATTAGAAGTAGAACACAAAGAGGCAGGTGCTGCTGAGTGTGAGTTCTGAGACGCTGGCAGTGTAGACATCAGTATGAGGATCAGTAGAGGAGCCGGAAAACGATAGACCAGTGTGGTGGGAGAAACTACATCAGGACAGTGTAAGTGAAGCCCAGAAAATGGAGTTCTGAAGACTAAAGCAGACTAGCCACATCTGGCAAATGTTGCTGAGGTCTCTCTCAATCTGACCATCTAAAATTCTAAAGGTCAGACGAACAAGTCATGAGTCACCTGGCAAGAAAGTGCTTTCAAAAGACATGGGCCACAGCTGAGGCCAAAGTGAGCATCACACTTACAACCCAGTGGCTTCCCTGCCTCCTACTTCAGAAGAGTCAAACTCATATTTAAGCTGAACAACTCATCAACAGTAGTGATGGGATGGATTAGGGAGTTCAATGGGATGTGACCAAGTTGGAAGGGGCAAGAAGCACATTGGGAAGACTGGAATCTAAGACTGGATGTTCCAAAACATCATTTCCTCAACTTCTAAAGTGGTAATATTTAATACTACACGCGTTCTACATAAAAATAATTAGGAAAGGTGGACGGTCATTAAATCACAATACATCTTGACATCTAGACATGCAATCTCGGGTTATTCTTTTTGTCTTCAACGCCTAACAAGAATTACAAATTTTACTTTTAAAAAGGGTCTGACCTCAAATTTACTGCTTAAGATGGCTTTATGTACTTACACTTCTGCTTCCATCCCCCAAGTGCTGTTAGGATTATAGACATGCACTATCACACGCAGGTCATGCTCTATTAAGGTGAGATTAACCCAGGGCTTGTTGTGTGCTAAACAAGCATTCTGTCAATTTCTAACTGTCCTGTTTCTGTGACAAACCTCTGCAGACTGACAGACAGCATAAGGGACAAAAGACAGACAGCATAAAGGACAAAAAGGTTTACTGGCTTAAAGCACCAGGTAAGAAGATGCAAGATGGAAGCATGTCACATACCCACAGCCAAGAGCAAAGAGACTGCTCACCGTGTCCTCACTTGCTTCCTCCTGTGCTCTGCTGACCTGCCTGGCTAACGTTCTCCATTCTTCCCCAGTGCCTATGGAATGGTGCCACTCCCATCCACGGAGCGTCTTCCCATATCAGTTAACAATTAGACAAGCCCTGTGTGCCCACAGGGCAACTTGATCTAGATAATTCTTCAAATGAAACCCTTTTCCGAGGTGATTCTCCACTGTTGACATTTATAACTGTCCACATCAGCCCAAGAAATACCCTTTTCTTTCTTTGTGTGTGTATTTGTGTGTGTGTATGAGTGTGAGATGTGCATGAATGTGCATTTATGTGTGTGAGGGGGGCTGCGAGGGGAGAGAGATAGAGGGTGTGGAAAGGAGAAACATGTATGTTTGTGAACATGTGTCCGTGGTCATCCTTTGGAATGGAAAATCAAGATGTCAGATGTCCGGCTTTATAACTGTCCACCTTATATACCGTCGAAAGGGTCTCTCACCAAACCTGGACCTGTCTTATACCCAACAATTCCTCTGTTGCCCCCCGACAGGGCACTGAAATGCATAGGGCCAGGCCTGGCTTTTCATGTGAATTCTGGGACCCAAACTCGGGTCCCTGTGCTTGCCCAACAAGTGCTCTTACCCACTGAGCCATCTCCCCAGTCTCTAAGAAACACTCCTCATTTAGTTTTCCTCTCACAACTTCAAGCCCAAGCTTTTCCGATAAATAACTTAATTATCAACGGCAAAGCTGAAGTTCTGTCTGTTCTGATCCCGTATAACAAACAGGCTCACTTTTTTAGAAAAGAATAAATCAAAAAAATAGTCTTCACTCTTCTTTCTTTGAAAATAACTGTTGGTCATCTCACTTACGATGGGTCTCAATGCAGACTTACGTGATCTCAATTCAGGGCTCTTCGGAGTGGCCAGAGACAACCCGGCCAGGCAAGCCTGTTTGGGGCTCATTAAGACCAACACCTCTCTGCTCCTGGGGCCTGTCTGGAATCTGTCAACACCCTGAGTCGCATCATAACTATAAGGAAATGTTTTTAACTTAACTTTTGACCTTAACTCTAATGAGTCCACTAATTCGACCAGTTCAGTCTGTTGAAATATTCATCACACGGTGTTCTGACCCAAGGCAGTTTACAGCATGCTGGTATTTTTGCTCCTAGATAAAGAGGAGGAAAAGCTGAGTCTGCATTCCACTGCAGCTCAACATGCGGAAAATACCTGAATGCATCAATTTTTTAATTCTTCCTGGGCAAAGTGAGACCTGAAACGGAAGGCATAATGTTCCCAAATCATAATCTAACCACTTTAATCTATATATCTCCAACCCCTCTTCACTAAGGAAAAAAAAATGCTGCAAATAAAAGCAATGTTTGCCAGGTGTGTAGGCTATGCATGTGTGCAAATGCTGGCCAGCAGCTTTTAGAAGCTGAGGCTCACTTACGTTTCAGTCAATTCTCCATGAGTTTCAGGGTGATACATTATGGAGTCATCATGGCTGCCACAACGGCACAGCCATCACTTGGATGGAAAAGAAATGAATAGAGAAGACAGACCAGAAATTAAAATTAGGTTAGTGATCTGTCTGAAGGTTCAATTAGAATCTACGCAGAGAGTCAACCATTAAAAGAGATTGGAGGCATATTAAAAGTATTGCCTTAAGGAAAATAATTTTTCCTTTAAAACTTCAGAATAGGAGCTGGGTGTTGGTGGCACATGCCTTTAATCCCAGCACTAGGAGGCAAAAGCAGGCAAATCTATGTGAGCTCAAGGTCACCCTGGTCTACAAGAGCTAGTTTCAGGACAGCTAGAACTGTTAAACAGAGAAACCCTGTGATGGCCTTCACTGGGCATATGGGAAAATGTAGACAAAGACATATAGGTGGATCTAGTTCACACTTCCCCTTCTTTCTGTGTCTTTGTGGGCACGTCCCTAGCCTGGCCTTTCTGAGCCTTCTTCACCCACATAGGAATTCAGAGAAGCAGTGTGACTCTGTGGTGACCATTTTGCTTGCTTCCCTTTTAAATTCTGCACTGACTGGTTGTTTTGGTACCTCCTGAAGGAGGGTCTTGGGCAGAAACGGAAACCTTTGTTCTCTGAAAGACTTTTCTGCTTCCAGTCCACAGTGAAGGAGAAATATTCTAGGTGTTCAAAGTGTCACCATGCACATAGAGAATGAGTATGTTCCATCCAACCTCACTTCTCAGATCCTAGTAAGTAAGTTTCAATGTTACCGGGTCGAGGACACAACCTTAAACCTGTCAACGTTTTTGCTGCTGTAATTTTACAAAAATTATTTAGGATGGTAGGTGTTATCCTAACAAAGGAAATAATTTTAGCCAATAATTTAGCCAACTTTCCCTGAGAGCTTCTTTTCTCTTTCATTTAATAATCCCTCCACACCTCATTCGGAGGGTATCAGAGACAGACAGCTGGTATGGGGACTAACTGGGAGAGCCTGTTTCTTGGACTCACTTCCCATCCCCACCCCCACTTTTTTCATCACACAAACTTTGAAGCTGTTGCTGTCTAAATTCCATTGTCTCTAAGAAGCTGCTCTTGCCCAAGGACCTTCTGCCAAAGCCTGTGCCCTTTCCAAGATGTCAAGGGGCCTGCCAGACTGATTTCTTTTCACTTTTCTCAGTGCAAATGAGCCCCATCCTTCTCTTATGTTTAAGGTTACTGTGTTAGAACTAGTTAACTGGTGAGGCGTCTGGTTAGAGGTTTCAAAATGCATTTATAAAATCCTTGACTACCAACAGAGACTGGGTCTACTACAAAACACTGTGTTCTTGGAATTTGTCTTTTGCCCCATAGTTCTAGGCTAAGTGGGCAGGATGAACTATCAAATGATAAACTAGCTTATTTTTTGGTGAACATTGACAGCAAATGGGTTGGTACCAAAGTGAGCAAAGTGGAAATCTCGGGATTTGGTCTTTGCCATGTTGTGTGTGTTAAGCAGATAGTTTTCTGTGCCTTTCCACACCAGGTGCAGTGGCTAACAACAACGTCCTCCTGAATATGTATAGGACAATGCACACACCCATGGACCATTTGGTCATGGAATGTTACTCCATGGGTGCCATACCAGAGTTCACTAGACTTATGGAGCATGAACCCAGAGAGGAAATGTCATTGGATGGAAACAGAGAAAAGACCCCTCCTCCCCTGACCAGCACTCAAATGTCCAACAGCTTTTCCTGACAGTTCTGGCAGATAGTCACTACCCTACACGTAGGAAAAGCATTCTGCAAAGCCAGCTGGCAAAGGAAAAGTCCCTACAGATCCCAGGGCCCCTCAGCACAGGGAAGGAACATGAGCCTCCTTCAGGACACCTCAGTCTCAGAGGCTGATGCCGTAGAGCAGGGAGAGAGAGGCTCACATTCTCTACACAAGACTATTGGGCTGTCTCCTGGCACAAAGTGTACCCACTGCAGCTAATAAAGCAATGGAAGTAAGTTAGATTAAAGTTTATTTCCTGACCCACACAGTGAAAACAGCTAAAACCCAGCTAGTCATCACTCCACTCCACTCTGGATGCCTACGTACGGATGCTTTCTCAAGGAGGAGCCTATGTGTCCGACATGGGACAGATGGCGATTTGTTCTGTAAGACACGTATATGTATCAATGCCTACTGCCCATATACTAAGGAGAAAACACACTTTGTAAATTATCTGGGCACCATGGTTCACAATGAGACTCGCTTCTCAAACTGCAGAAAGAAAGGAGGAAAGAGCATGCTCAGAGAACCCAATTTTGAAAAGAAACGTGGCCTATTTATTACCCAATTCTGTTGATTAAATGCTTGGAGACATGATTTTAAGGGGCAATTAGGCCACAGACAAGACCCTTTCAAATTAGAGGTTTGGAAGAAAATAATACAAGCTGTGTCTTATAATTAATAATGAAAAGGTACTTAATGAAGCTACAGTTTCAGCTGAGAGTCATGCTAGATATTAACTCAAGAACCAGGAAGCTATGCTGGAGGAATGGGGAAGGAAGACAGAAAGTGAGGGTTCTTCCTGGAGCCTCTTGACCTTTATCCAAAGTGTGAGGATTGGGATATCTGTGGAGCAGTGCGCATGTCGGTCCTGTAGAGCACACTTCTCAGCTCTTCCTCCGGTGGATTTCAGTGGGATTTCAGCCCAGCAATCCGCAGGAAAGCCTCACCCTGACCGCCCCACACCTAAGCTGTGTTGCTCTTCAGAGGCACACTGAAGCTGCCCGTATCTCTTCTACCTTTCCTACTGAACAATGTGATCGTGGCAAACAGCTTTCTTACTTGGATAATTGTCTCTTTACATTCAAAATTCTTCCAGTAAAGAAATGGAAATTTTTGCCTCAGAAAATAATATCTTTTCAACACCTCAAGTATGGGGACTGAGGAGTGACTTAGGGAGCAATACCCACCCGATGCCTGTGGCAGCATTTTAAAATATGGATTATGATATAGCCCCCCTCTCTCAGCAGCTGTCCTATAGCAAACTCTCAGACATGATCTGCAGATAATGATCCAACCATCTTGCCATCCAAACTGTTGAATATTGCAGACAAAAGTGACTCAGATAACCACTACTTAAGTCATTTTGCTGTCTGTCTTAGCTCCTGTGTATAGGCACACACAGCCAGCTTGCTGTTCTCAAACCACCTCAACTTTCCAAGAAGGCTCTTATTATATTTACTATAACTCATTAGACATTGGTCATAGCACACATGTGGGAAGCCTAATACCACAGTGTGTTGGTGTTGGTAAAGACAAGAGAACGCTCATAATACCTTTAAGTTGTGTTCATGAAAAATACATAAGTGAAACTTCTGGTTTATTGTGGATCCAGTTCCTATAACACACCTTCATGGGGATTCACTTTGTGGGGGAGGGGATCTTCACTGCAGCTCTCGAAAAAAAAGCTACCAAAAGTGGGATTTTATAAAGAAATGATAGAACTTGTAAGGAAAAGCCAGATAAGGGAAATAAGGCTAGCTGTTTTTGATACCATCTGTTTCAATTTCATGCCTTATCACTTTTATAACCAAGTAAGAAAGCTGATAAAGACCTTTGCTTTTCCTCTTCCCTACAGGGCAAATTTCTAGAGCCTTAGGTCAGTTTTTTTTTTTTAAATGTGACTCTTAGTAGCACAAAAATGAATACACTTAAAACATAAAACATACATAGTATATTCTCTCTCTCTCTCTCTTTCTCTCTCTCTTTCTCTCTCTCTTTCTGTGTGTGTGTGTGTGTCTGTCTCTTTCTTCTTCCTGCCCCCTATGAGCTGGTAAACTGGGAAATTTCTACCTTGAAGAAACAAGATCCATGAGAGGAGAAGAAGAGAAGGCAAGAGTCACAGTAAGGGGCTACATTGAGTCAGAAAACAGGGCACACTGACGGCTCTTCCACTGGGTGCCGGAGACACGTAGCAGCTACAGAAGGTGCCTCAGCTCTACTTTGCTGCCTCAGAAAGGCAACTGTTTAGTGCATTCTCTTAAGGCCTTCAACTTTTCTTCCTCTCGAACAAACTAGTGGGCAAACTGATGATTTTTCTTTCATGATCTTCCTTTCCTGACCCCCATGGTCATTGTACTCTTCAAGTGTTCCCCATGGTCACCTTCACCCTACTCACCTGTCTGTACTACACCCCCTCCTCCTCACCAGCGTTCCTGCCACCTTCACTACACAATCCCTACTTCCATAGAATTCCATAATAATCATGGCTCCCACAACAAGGCCAAATTCTCAAATTCAAGGTCCCTTCTTGACATCTTGTGCTGTTCAATATTTAGCGTCAGTATTGCCACCCACAACTATCACACAGGCAAAGTTCTGATGGAATGAAAAGGGTTACACATTCCTTCCACAGCACATCTGTCCCCAGCACTGGATCTTTGCTCTGGTTCTGTGTTCAACTGAGATGTTCCTTTGTAGCTGACTCAACACTATAGCTACGTCTCAGGCGCTATCCCATGGAACCTCAAGCCAGGACAAAGTCTCCTCGTCGAATTTCATAGGACACAATTCCTTGCAGGTCTTGTCGTTGTGTACCCTGTGTTTGAAATTCTCCTGCAAATGATTTTCTTCTCCACATCAAGAAAACAAGGAGTGGGCGTTAACTGCTGTTATAGGTCTGCCTTGCCTGTTACACATTAGGCACGCAGGAAGCTCTCACGTTTATTTTTTTTCAATGACTCTGTTGGGAATCATCCTGTACTGAAGCATACGTATTCCCAGAGCTAATAATGAAAATATAATAAGTAAGAGAACAAATAGATGCTTTGTCATCCCCAGGGCACTCTGCGTAATAATAACAAATCACATTAAAACAGAAAATGTATTGTGATGTACCTGGTATCAGTGGGAGAGCTGTAATTAATGTCCCTGGACCCAAGAAAATTCCAAGCAAGAGGAGGGGATACTGATGTGGGTATGTGGTGAAAATTGATTGCAGAGTGGAGCCTTTGATCAGAAAATGCTGTATGCAAACAGCTAGAGCCAGTCCTCAATTGCCTTCAGAGCCTTTGGAAAAGTAAAATAGTCATAATTATGCCATATTTTTCATTAAAGTATAGTTCCTGGGCTAGTGAGATAGCCCAGTAGGCAAAGGAACTTGCTGTTAAGTCTGACAACCTGAGTTCAGTCCCTGGGACTTACATGGAAGAAAGAAACCTGTTACCTGTAAGTTGTCCTCTGATCCCCAACCCATGCAAGCCTAATATATAGACTATATACTGTATCATAGTAATATATAGATATATATATATGCATATATTCTGTACCCAAAACAATCTTGAGAGGATCAACACATTCATTGAGGATTTATTGAAAAAGTGGAACTATGCAACTTGTGAGTTTTCAATTACATGCCAAGCCCATTTCTCTTCCACATGTCTGCCCCTTGCTGGTCTCTACTCAGTGGACACTCCTTCTTCAAAGGCACCACAGGAAGACAGGGGTTTATAGTTCTGGGGAGAAATGGAAAAGGTTGTGGGTTTCACATTTTTGTTGTTATTTTTAAGGTAATTTTTTCCTTTCTCAAAATTTTCAGAGATGGAGAATCCATTAGGTAATTACGTCCAGCCCAAGAGGCCAATTCCTGATTGCTCCCTGCGGCTCACTCTGCAGCGATTTTCCAGTCCACTTCCCCAGGGAAATGTTAAAGCCATCTCTCCCACAGCTCCTTTCAAATTTAGCTTGAACTTGGTACCGCTATAAAGCTTTCGACGTAAACTTTATAACAAGACCTGAGATGAAATTGCAAGCAGCCATTAAAACCAAGATCTCTTCTTTCATTTTTTTTCCTAGGGGGTGGAGCAGAGTACCCAGGTGGACAAGTACACACGAGACTTTTATGCATTTCTGGGTTAGACTCGCACAAAGTACTGTGTTTCTCCTTGTGTGCTGTTCTCACACAAGGTTTAACTGACGTTTTATGCACTTCTGGGTTAGTCTCGCCATAGCTGCTCTCACAGAAGGTTTAACTGAGAAACACTTATTTCTGGTTCTGAAGAAGTGGCCGGAGTTCTAAAACGCTCAAACAAGTAGTAGAGAAGAGTGTCAGCATTTGACGTTTGTCCTCCAACCCAGAACTCCTTGTTAGTGTTACAGTGCATTTGAGCCTGCCAGGCTGCCTAATTGTGACTCAGTGTACACAGCCCTGAGACCAAGGTAGAGCTAGATTCATATCATGGATACACAATTAATTAACCATGTGATCTTAGACAAAGTAAGTAACATCACCAAATTTCTGTCATTTCAACATTAAAATGGACATGGCAACATCAATGTCTCACAGGAATAATTAAGAACATGAAACAAATATATATATATATATATATAAAATCATGCTATATTCCAGAATAAATCTATAACACCATAATACCAGTGCTAACACAAGACAAGTTACTAATAAGACTCAAAGAAATACTGTACTTTGTGCTTAGAATACCTAGATTCATTCATGTCAAATGAAATTTCTTTAGTACTTTAGTTTCCGTGTCATTCATGCATACATACATACAAAGATACATGCATGCATGCATACATACATAAATGCATACATACACTTTTTTTAAAATCTCACTTGGAGAAATATTTGCATTGTATGTGTGCAAGCATGTATGTATAACTATCAGAATTGCAAGTATGCTCACACATATCTGGAGGCCCAAGGTTAACTTCAGGAATCTTTCCCAGTCTCTTGTTCCTGAACACGGCCAGCACGCACATTGGATGCCACCCTCTGAGCACTGGGACTCCAGGTTGGTTATTTTGCCTACTTAGCATCTTACCCGGGTTCCGGGAATCTGAACTCTAGTCTTTGGGCTTGTACATCGACGTTTGGTTCCCAGAGCCCCCTCCCTCGTCCACTGAAGGATAATTTGTATTTACTCTGTGGTCTACAGTGCCATTGTAAACACTACTCATCTCCGCCTGTGTCGAGATAGTCCATGTCAAAATCTGGTCACAAAAAAATGCTGTTCACTTAGAAACACACTGGCTGTAAGAACCAATATTGAAAATACAGTCTCCGAGGGAAGCCAAGAGCCCTATGTTCTGCCCACGTTTGCCTTATACTCGACTGAGGATAGAACTCAGGGTTTCCTGCATGCTAGGCAAGCATCAACCAATTGGATGCTATTTACAACCAGAATTCTGTACTCAAAAACAGTTCTCCCCTCAAATTAAAGGCATGTGGATCAGAGTTCAGCCCTCTAGTTTACTTAAAGGTAAATGACTGTATAACCCGTTCTGCTATGACGGGATAGCTGTCACTTCTACATGTCAACTAATTACATAATGAACTGTCCGTAAGGCTTCACACAGTCGGGGCATGTCTGTCACGGGCAACGTTATGCCTGTAGTTAGTGGCACTTTGAAATGTGGATGGCAATGGGACCTTTCCCTTTGTCCTCTAACGGGCTCATTCTTGTATATCTCCCCTGACACACGTGTCTTATACATCGTGTGCCAACCTGCTCATAGCGATGAGACTTTATAAGTTAGCTAGCATTCTTATCGTGCCTTTCGAGAGGACACTGAGGCTCAGAAAGGTTAGACAATTGCCAGCTTCAAAGCAGCTGGGTGAAGCAGAATAAGGTTCTATCCTAGGCGGCAGAATCTTCAAAATATCTCATTTGCACTGATGATGTCCAAATCATATTCAGTTCTTATTTCCACATTCACTCACTTATTCAGTGCACTTTCTGAGTTTATAATTGCAGCATGTCTCCCTTCCTTTTCCTACCTTCAAACCTGCTCATATACCCAGCCCCACTGACCTTCAGATTCATTGCCCCTTTTCTCACTAATAGTTGCTACGTACATATACACAGATTCATATGTATATGTACACATAGATACATTTCTAAACATACCCTGTTCAGTTCATATAATGTGATTTGATGTATGTTTTCAGGGATGAGCATTTGGCACTGGACAATCAATTGGGTGCTCTTTTCTGGGCATGATCACCTATCCTGCTCCCAACTTTCTTTAGTTGCCTACAGTTCTTTGAAGATCAGTGATTCTGTTCTATATGGCAGAGACAGAAATGGGAAGTTGGGATTGGATAATGGAAAAATTGGGGCTAAAGTGATAGCTCAGTCAGTAAAGTGCTTGCCTTGGCTGCATGATGACCTGGGCTTGATCTGAAGATTCCTGTTAAAAGGCAGGCATGGAGGAGTGTCACTGAACCCGCGGTGCTGGGGGACAGATATAGAAAGATGACTGTAGCACCCTGACTAGCCAGCCTGACCTCCGTGCCAACTGCAGCTGATGAGGGACATTCTCTCAAAAAGTGAGCTTGTCCTCTCATCTGCACAAGTATGTGCACACGTACAAACGCACCTGCACACACGCAAACTCACACGCAGGCATCTAAAACTGATGATAGCTGATCTGAATTAGCTTAAGCATTCAAGTCCAATTGAGGGGAATCTCAAAGCAATCCTGGAATCTTTTACAATAGGACAAGTTCAGTTCAGAATTCATCAACACTTGCAATTGTTTCAGTGCAGGACCCCCCCCCTCAACGCTCCCCCCAGCCCCTTCCAACCTGAAGATTCTATCACACAGCAAATCAGTCCTCAGCCTGGACAGCTCACCTTGGACAGTTCAATAAACAAATTCCTCACAACGGCTGGCTTTCTTAAAACTCACTGCTAAGAAAATGGACTGAAGAAAAATCATGGCTAAGTCCCAGCTACAGTTTTGACTTAGAAAAGCTTTATTTCCCATGGAAAGAAATCCAAGTTTCTGTGAGGAAGTTCTCCCTGTAAATCCCAACACTGACTAATGGCCCTTAAGCTGCCCAGTTGGTTTCCTTTCCAAGGAGCCAATAAATATGTCCTAGGTACTCCTGGCAAATGAATATACCAGGTCAGGTCCAGAGGAAACACTCAGAACAGACTATGGAATAAGGAAGATATATTCAGTCCTGAATATGTGCATACAAGCAGATATATATTACCGCATGTGTGTATATCTCATTATATGGATTGAACAGGTTAGGTTGTATTTATGTATTTATAAATGCAGACACACACACCAATGGAAGGAATGGGAGCCATGAATTAGTGAGAAAGCAGAATGATGCATAGGAAGGGTTGGAGAAAGGAAACGGAAGAGGGAAAACAGTGTGATTATATTTTAATTAAAAACATCGAAGATTACAAGCAAAGCTGATAACCTGTAGAATTAAGTGTTTTCCAGGATATATTTAAATATGCTAAAGAAATAAATGTCCACTGGAGAAAGCCCCTCACAAAGAGAAGGAAGCAAATTTAAAAAAGCGTTTTAAGGAAGGAGGGAACAGAATCCATCCCAGAGGAAGAAAGATGGGCGTATACTCATGATGGACCCTTTTGTCTCCAATGAGTGGACACTCTCCACTCAGTATCAGGAAGTAGGAGAAAGAGCTTCAACCTTTCAGCAAGAAACCAGGACTCCATGGCTTCCCAAAGCGAAGAGAATCAAGCTGCCATGGCCTTGTGGATATGAAAGAGGGGAGAATTTATCTGCAGACACTGTTTGATTCGGGCAAAAGCCAATAGGTGGAAGGAAGGTGTTGCAGTGCAGAAGAGATAGGAAGCACTCAGGCTAGAGTCACAGTCCTAACGTGATGAGAAGACCCTCTTAGGAAAGTAAGCTTTGTGAGTGTGTCTTCTGTCCCCAGAATCTATAAGAGGTAAAGGATCTGGCTAATGAAACAGAGAGGATTCTCAGAAGTATTGCTGGCCATGATTCAGAAAGAAGTAGTCTTAGTTCTGGTAGAGGAAGGCTTACTAGCAATTATTTTGATTTTCTATACCCACCTATGTGGCTTAAACCAGGGAAGTGATCTTTCAGGGCTCCTATAATTTTTATGGTGAGCCAGGTTTGAGGACTGAGACTTGAAAGTGAGTTTCACACAAACAAGTAACTGCTAAAGTCAACTTTAATATTGGTGGAACCACAGAAAACAAATGAGGAGAAGAGAGGGAAAGGACAAGAGAGGAGGGGAGGAGAAGGGAGAAATGAGGAGGACAACGATAGGCTATATGATTTCAGTGATTCTTGCAGCCAGGTGCGTTCTTGCAGGTTCTTGGCAGACTTGGATTAAGAGAAGACATTTTTAATGTTATTTCGACGTTCACTTAATCGTAATATTACTGGGACAAACTCACAGTCCCAGTCCCAGCTGGAAGCTGTGCAGCTATTCCTTCTGGGCAATAAGATAGACTAGCGTGGCCCAGGCGGTCACAGACAAAGTCTATTAAAGCTGAATGACTTGGGTCCATACTGTTCTGTGTCACTGTTCCTCTCCTTATGTAGATGTGCACCTTTAAGTAGAAGAGAGTCCCAATTTTAAGGACTGCTCAAGAGACATACCCTAGGCATAGTTGCCAAATCGATTCCCTGTATTATTTTCTCTCCTGCCGCATGGTCAATCTACTTGGGGTATGGTTTTCAACTCTCTGGGAATCTGTAGAAGCTGCACCCAGTCAAGTAGCTTCTGAGTCCCTTATTGATTTTGTTTTGCTTTGCTTTGTTTCTTCATCATCTCAAGACCCTCTGCCCCTTTCAGGTCATGGAGGGGCAACTGATGACAGCGTAGTGACACAGAAACCCAGCTAACTTAAAGATTTCTAAAAGTAATAAACAGTTCACTTCCATGGGGTTTTTAAGTATGTTAAGGCTAAGTCGTGAAGAAGGTGGGGTTTTCTCAATTAAAAATGAACCATAAAACAGTATTTAAAATGCAATCTCAGTTTGTAGAGTCTTGATAGTGTGGGATTCGCCTCTGCAAGCTGTGAATATGTTTTATTAATATTGATTTAAAAAAAGCTACTTTGACCGATGGCTCAGGTGCATTTCTAGCTAACTCTTACACTTTAAATTAACCCATTTCTTTTAAGCTATGTATCGCCATGAGCCTGTGGTCTACTGGTAAGACTCCAGCGTCTTTCCCCTTAGGCAGCTACATGGCGTCTGCCTGACTTTCACCCTTTAAGATCATAGATAATTTGCAGTAGTAGATAAAAGTAAATTAGGCCTTATCTCATCTTCTTTGCCCACACTTTTCCTTCCAAACCAAATCATGAGTCTCACAGGAGTGGACCTAGTCTTCCCTCTTAAAATTCGCTTGAAACATAGTATCTAAGCTCTTATTTCCCTAATAAACTCATCCAAAAGTGGAGAGTTATACACTTTTGTGAGCTTGCCCGTAAGTGTTTATCCTTTGGAAATTATATGCCTACTGTAATTAATAGTAAAATTTTCATCCTGAAAGTCATTGCCTGAGAAGTAAGCGGTAAGGATGTTAGGACAGGAAAATCTATAGTCATAATACTAGCAGATAATATCACTTTGATAACATCATCAATTATTAATTCATTTTAAGTGCCTCCCCTTTTTGCTCAAATGTTGCATTCTATACAGTTCTTCTAAATTAATAAAGACAAATAATTAGATGCTTCCAGTTACTATGAGGAGATCTATACTACAGCTATGAGAAGAATCTTGGCCTTGAACACATCAGAACCCTCCCACTTCAGGTTCAGAGTCCACATCAGCCTAGAAGGCACCTGTCTCCATAGTAATGATGTTTGGGACAGGCCCTCCAGTGATTAGTTCAGGGTCTGTGTGGCTCCTTGCGAGTTGTAATACTTCTTTTTTTGGAAGCACTTGAGTTTTGTCTAGTTTAAGGGGGATTCCTCCGGAGCTGTGTGTGTTTACTAAACCTGTCTTGAGTAAATACCACATGCACAGCACTGTTTGACTGATCTGCAGCAAACAGGGCTGTCTTTATCACAGCAAACTGCCGATCTGACTTTCTGTGGCAACATTGTGAGTGTGGATGTCATTTTACTAAACGGTACAGAAGACACACTCGTGCTATAATTTTTGTTTGCAAACTCCGTAAAGAAGTGACAGCCATTGCCAGAAAGCTTCCTCTCCCTGCTTTGTCTTTTCTTTACAGAGAAAATACGAGCAGTGGCTGTAGTCAGGGCCATGGAAATGTTCTGAGACCCCTTCTCATACTTGCCATGAGTTCTCTCCCAAAGCTCTGCTCCCCACAGCCAGCCGGCCACTTCTCACACATGGGAGGGCTCAGCAGGCCTCCGTCAGCAAAATCTCTCAGTCACACACATGGTCAAAGGTAGAGTGGTGACCCTTCCTGCTTTGGATGTACTCCACTGGCAGCGAGAAATTAAGAAAGAAATAACCAAATAACCTCCAAGTTAATATTAAAGACAGTCTTAATCCTGTCCTTTGTTTCTAATAGTTGACCACCAACCTACAGAGCTAGCTGACTTGCTATTTAAAGCAATGCTGGGTGTCAACGTTGGATACCCAATTACCATTCCATAGGGAAAAAATTACTGGTCTATGGTAGAGTAAAAAAAATGCTTAGATGGAAAAAATATAAATGGGTATTTACAAACCAGTTTGTTTTGTAAATGGAAAAAAATGTTTAAGGCCTACCTATAAAGGAGACTTTAAGATGTCAAATACCTGGTTTTTGTTATAACCAAAAATATTTGGATGCTATGCTAAAAATAGTAAATATATCTTTGCAGAGTCTCTATAGCCATTTTATATCTATAAACAACAATAAATTCATGGCTTAAACTTCTTGCACAAAGTCATAACTTTAAATGCTCAAACTTGAAAGAATGGTGAATCTTTTAGAAATAAATTAATTATAGAATATTGATACCTAATACTACACAACTGAAAAAAATGAAGTGTAAAAGAAATCGCAGGTTTCTCTCCTCAAGTAGTGTTGGCCATAGGCAGCATAAAAGGCAGGCCTTTGAAATGAGAGCGTCTGCTCCATCTTATCCTAGAATTATAGATTTGCAATCACGTAATGAAGTCTATAACTAATTGCAAAGTGGAATCCCACTGTGCAATTAGTGTAAGTCCACTTTGGAGTTGTAAATTCTCTCCAACTCTCATATATGCAAAGCAAGGGCTTCAATCACACCTCAGAGGGCTGGCTGCCAGCTCCGAGAGGTTTGCTAAGGTGTCTGCGCTGCCTAAAACCCGCTTCTTCAGAAGGAGGCCTCTTTTGACGCCTTGCTCTGCGCCTGAAACTGAAGGAGGGGCGGTGAGCACTCCGTTGCAGTGGCCATTCCAGTATCCATCTTTCTCAGGTCTCTCCGTCAGCATACACAAAAGCCAAGAAGCCTCTTAAAAGATGTGACTTATGAACTTGTAAAACACGGGAAGTCAATCAATATGTAATGAAGTCCAGTGGAAGAAAAGAGCGCACGGAAGGAAGGCATGCAGGTGTGGCAGCCTGCTTGGTCGATGGCAATTACTGACAGGCCAGGACTGAGAGCACCCGGCCCTCTGGCAAATACCTCCGCTCTGATGAACGCTGATGGATGGGTGGTACACTCGGCAGGGAACTCATTTACCTCTGTTTTCTCTCTGGTAACCATTTCGAGTCAGTGACTCCCAAAAGTTCACCTAGGAAGACAGGATTTGTTCCTAGAATGACCAGCACTCTACATCCCGTATTTTATAAACAAACTGTGGGTATTCTAATTTACTTTAAAATGAAGAATGGGTTTTCCAAAATCCTCACCATCACCTTAAAATTTTGAATAAAAACAAAATAAAACAAAAAATTCTGAAATGCTCCAATCTAGCACATGGTGAGTCTTAGAAGTCAAATTTTAGGAAAAACAGTTTCTCATCTTAATTAGATTAGGATACCTCTGTAAGAGCACATTTGAGCCTCTAAAGTCCCATCCGTCCTGAAATGCCCCACTTCTTACATCTCGACCTCTTTCTGCCCAGTGCAGAGGACTGAGGCCTCCCATACACTAGACAAGCCCTCAGCTCCTGAGATGCATTGCCAACTTTTGCTTCACTTTCCCTGGGAGGTTGAGCTTCACTAAGTTGTCCAGGAAGCCTTGAATTTGTGATATTCCTGCCTTGACCTCCTCAGTACCTGGGATTGCAGGGAAGAATCACAGGCCTGCCTTCATTTGGAGACCAGTAATGTACCTGCCTTGCGGGAACTTATTTTGCCATGTGAACAGAGTTTTAGTGCCAAATTCCACGCTTCACTGGCATATGTGTGGACATGTCACTCTAAAGCACAGAGAGCTGAGATTTTACATTTAGAATTCAGGTGTTGTGCCGTCACCTGTTCTTTTTCATTTTCTGATAATAGGCTTTTCATAGTGAAAATATAAATAAGTAAGTTTGGGTAAGAGCTTTTAACTTTTTCAGAATTTGCTTTTTGATGTTTTAGTATTTAGAATATTCATAGATGTCAAGTATGGATCAAATTCGCACAAATTTAGTCAAGAGGTAAATGGGTAAACTTTTATGCATCTGAAAGAAAAAAGCAGATATCAAGTTCAGCAAGCCCTGTCCCCATTCTAACACCCTCTCCGTGTGCCTTTCACACTCTCCTTCTTTCTTTTGACCCTTTGGAGCTGGACGGAAACCAGGCAGAGGGTCACTGTACCCACACATCACAGGGCGCCCAGCGCGGGGTGCACTGGTGTGAGTGCTGTCGGGTGAGGTGATTTCTAAAGTTTTCTCATTTTTTCAGTGACATGTGAGAATGTTAAGACACAAATAGAACCATTGTTAATAAGAAAACTCAGTGACACAGACCGATTTAAAATACCAATGTTTTTATCTCTGTGGGAGAGAGAAAAGTATTAAAATAATCAAACATGAAGAGACAAAGAAAGAAGTGGAAAAACAGGGAGGTATTTATTTTCAAAGACGGAACTGCTGCACGGAAGCCATTCCTATCATGTTCATCATACTGTTTTTAGGCTAACATAACTCCACATGTGTATGGGGAATCGTGATGTCCCCATTTATGTGCACACTGTATAATGCTATCATTAGGTAATTAGCTTATCCTTCATCTTTTAGTATTTCTTTATGGCTGATACATTCAAACTCCCCTTTCTACCTATATTGAGATATTCATCATACTGCTGTTAACGTTGTCCTATTGTGTAAAGATCCCCAGCCCTTAGTTATCCTGCCTGCTGCCGACATGATCACTATGATGGGCCGGCCTCCTCTCTGCTCTTGACTCCTAAGCACACGTTAGCTCCCACTGCTCTCTGATCAGCTTGTTTGGTCTCCATGAGTGAGATCATGTGATGCTTGACTTCCTGAGCCTGGCTTATTTCACAGAAGGATGCCCAGCTCTGCCCATGCCGCTCCACCCCTTGTCAAGGCTAAGTAGTACTCCCAAGTCTGTTATATGGGCCACAGTTTCTTTACCCCTTCCTTAGCTGAAAGACATTTCTGTTGAGCCTATTCTTCAAAGGGGTCTCTTCAGTACTGTGATTTTAATCCCCTTGACTCTGTGCTAGTAATGAGACTGCTCTCCCATACGGTTCATAAATTTTAATTTTTTGAGCAACTTCCGTGATGTGTATTATATTAGTTTACCAGATACACTCCACAAAAACAGTGAAAGAACCTGTTCTTTCTTCACCTTCTCATTAGCATCTTGTTTCATTCAATCTTTGACAACAGCTTTCCTAACTGGACTGTGACGGTGTGCATTTCCTGTGAGACTACACTGTTGAACGTTTGGGTGGCATCTTTTAAGACATGGCTGTTCGTTACGGAGTGCTCAACCCCACATGGAGCATCTGGTATATCACCCCTCCCCGAGGTTCAGGGAAGGAATCTCAGACGTGAAACTGTTTTCTGGACGTAGCAGGACTGTTGCGCACATGAACTCACAGTAGCTGTGGTGGAATACACATGACCCACATAAAATCACAAAGCCAGAATTCCAGCATGGACTGGGGAGGAGCTCAAGATTTACCCCTTACCCAGCCAGCAGGTAAGGCACTATTGAAAGCTGATTACTGTGGAGTTGGAGTCAGACATAATGCCAGGTAAGGTGGCCTATGCACCAGCTGATGACTGATACCCATGATCTATGGGAAGCAATGATTGGACTGAAACTGGGAGCGAGGAGTGAGGGATCTGGGAGGCACTAAAGGTGGAGATGACAAAAACGTTATATATTTGTATGGGGTCTTCAAAGAATGAATTTAAAAATGAAAAGTCTATTTTATTTTTATTTTTTTAAATATTTATTTATTTATTTATTAGGTATACAATATTCTGTCTGTGTGTGTGTCTGCAGGCCAGAAGAGGGCACCAGATCTCATTACAGACGGTTGTGAGCCACCATGTGGTTGCTGGGAATTGAACTCAGAACCTTTGGAAGAGCAGGCAATGCTCTTAACCACTGAGCCATCTCTCCAGCTCCCTCTATTCCAATTTTAAATGCTTTTTTATTTTTGGAGAATGTCGTAGAATATATTTTGATGGTTTTCTTTGCCTTCCCCCAACGTTTTCCGTATTGCCCTCTCACTCCCCACTCCATGTTGGGAGTACCAACCCACTCAACTCCATGTTGTTTCTCTTCCAAAAAACAAAGTCTAGCTTGTGCTGGCCACCTACTCCTGAGCATGAGGCCTGACCTAGCGTGTGACTGATAACCCAGGGTCACTCTATTGAAGAAAAAGTGTTTCCTATCACATTAGCTATCAATTACATACAGCTTCTTTTCTTGTGCGCACCTTACATTCACGACGATGGGATTTTGTCTGGACTGAATGTATCCAGTTGTGTCTGGAAAATGCTATTTTCTTAGTGTCCTCCATCACCACTTGGCTTTTCACAATATTTGTACTTCCTCTTCTGCTTAGATACTTAAGTGAGGACAAGGGTTTTATAAAGGCATCCGTTCACAGCTGACTGCTCCAAAATCTCTCATTGTCTGCATATCAATACCTACTGTAAGAGAAATCTTCACTAATGGGAAGTGAGTGACATAGTGATCTATGGGCATTGCAGTGTAGCAGAAGGACTCATTTTATTACTCTGTTTATTTAGCAGAATAATAGTACTAGGCTTTCCCCTACATTCCACAAACTGGCTAGTCTTGGGTTTTTGGCCTCATTAACAGTGTCAGTTAGCATTGACTAGTTCCAGCTCATGGACCAGGCCTAATCCAATGTTTTAAAATGTGTTTGGGTACATCTATAACATTTGCGCCACTATTGCATAAGCAGGCATGCATGTATTGTAGCTCACAGAGCTCATAGCTGGGCGAGAATGATGAGTCCTTCTCTCCTCTTGTCGTATGTACAGTGCGTTCCAGCACTATGAGCGCTAGTCAGTAGGGAGTGAGGCTTCTGGTTGATGAGCGCTTTGATTTCTCCACATTTAATGAAATAGCACATGACGCCATCAGCAATAGGGTCTCACTGTGAGGCTGTAATCAACAAGTGTAATCAATAGTCTTGGCCATATCCTGTAGTGTTGGGGGAGGTCTACAGGACCCCTGTGGGCAACACCTCAGAAAGATGTAACCACTCCTGGTACTTGGGTTTTTATTTGGTTGCATATAATGTCTCATTGGGGGTATTCTCTTCCCTATTACAAGGTAACTCTGTTTAAATTATTTTCATATATGCATTATTTTAAGAAGTTGCTTTCCATACGGCTTTTCAAGAGACTTTTAGGACCAGTTATCAATCTCTACATTTGTTTCTCTACCAGGGAGAGATCCCATGCCTTTAATCTTTCTGTTATACTTTCCACTTTATCCTTTCCTAACACTATTTTCTATTTCCCCTTCATTGAAAGATTCCTCTCTTCTTCCCATTTTTACTACAACCCAACCTCTGTGGCCATTCTAACAAAACACACATATTTACATTTTAAAAGTTAACTTCTATGCATAAGAGAAAACACAAAATGTTTGTCTTTCTGGGTCTGGTCTCTCTCTTTCCCTCCCTCTCAGAATAAATGTTCATTGCTCTATCCATTTTCCTCCAAATTTCATTTTTACTTTTTTAACAATGGAATGACAAACATTCTGAGAAAGGAGGGAAGCAATGCCTTTCACAGTGACTTCTATTCCAACTTTAAAACACTTTTAATCAAGTTTTTGGATTTTCGATATTGCCTTCTAAATGCTAGATGCTGACTTAGATATATTCTTCCAAGAATATTCTTTCATTCTGTGTTTTGTCTTAGCTCTTTTGATTACTTTCTTTGCTCTACAGTTATTATTTTATTTTGTTTGGCATAATCCTATTTGTCATGTTTTGCATTTCTGACTCTATTTTAGGGCTACATGAATACCTTTGTGCATGCCAACATGTGGGCATGTCTCACAATAACTTCATAGCATCAATCTAATGCTTTAATCCTTTTCTGAATTTATATATGAGAGGTGGAAACAAGCATTTGTTTCATAACCTTTCATTTCTATTTAAATGCTAAATATTGAAATCATTTGGTTATCTCCTGCATGGACTTGCTTATTTATTTATTTACTTATTTATTTTTGAGGCAGGATTTTGCTATGTAGTTCAGTCTGACTCAAGCTGAAGATCCTCCTAGCTCAATCTTCTGAGAGCTAGAGTTACAGATGCCCTCTGCCAGGACCTAAATGCTTTAATGCAAGTGAGTCTGCTGAAGGTCTATAAGGTAATTTGTTATAAGAAGGAAGACTGAAAGGGGAGCTCAAACATTTTGTGATTCAAATGCCAGCTTCCTTAAGGATGCCTGTAACACAGAAGGACCTCCAGTACATGCTCAGCAATGCCTAGCAACCTGCAGTGCCTCACAGGGGTTGGGGACGCTGTCTTTCATAGAGGAGGCTCTCTCTAAATAAAGAGAGGACGTTTGTTGACTTTTTAATGGAGAAACTTCATTCTCTCTCCTAGAAGAGATTTTCTCTTGGCAACTTGCTTTCTCATTCATAGGGGAACCATATTCTATCATATAGGAGTCTTGTGTGCTCTCTCACTTGCTTTCTCTCTCTCTCTCTCTCTCTCTCTCTCTCTCTCTCTCTCTCTCTCTCTGCCTTCCTCCCTCCCTCTCCCTCTCTCTCCTGTTTACTAGCTCACTGTTCTGTTTTTGCTTTTTTTTTCTCTGTTTCTCTCTCTTCTAGATGAAATTGGAAATCATTTTCTCCTTGGATTTGGAAATGATAGACAGACACAGAAGTCAAGTCACAAACACAGACATATTCTCACTTGTCTGGAAATTTTCTTTATTCTTCTGCCAGGTGGAAGAATGAGAGAGTGGAAATACATCATAAATTACTTATGTGGTCACAGAAGCAACACAGCACACAGACAGAGGTGGATGAACACAAAAGCAAGCAAGAATCAGAATCACCTCGAAACACAAAGAGAAGATGGGGCGTGGCTGAGAAAGGCAGAGGATGCTTTATCCTGCTGAGGCAGGAGCAACCTTGGCTCAGATCCTTTCAAGTGGGTTCAAGATCAACCCTGACTAACTACACAACCTGCTCACCTTAACTCTATTCTTAACTGTATTCCAGAAGCCCATGACTACACCTAGGCCTTAAGCATTCCTTAAACTATCGCACCTCTGATATCACCAAGACATCACAACATCCTTCATTGATTTTAACCTTTCTTTAAACATCTCCAACTCCCTTTTCCTTTCAGACCTGTTCTTCACCTGTGCCATGATGTCTGAAGCCTATAACAATGCACTGGTCATTGCTTCCTTTCCATTCTCATCCTAGGTCTCTTACATCAGACCATGCTCTGTCCTTCACCCATTTTCTGACAACCTGCTATTCTGTGTAACTCCTCGGCTTTCTTCTCCAAAACTCCTAGGCTGTCATGGACTTAGGGAACATTCCCCAGGACAGTGTGATGCATGTTCTAATAAATGAGCCCTTACCCATACCCATCGCTGAGACTCTCCGAGTCAAATCTGCAGTAATGGCCGGTCCTGTTGCTGGGACAACACACCTTAGGCAATCAGCTACAGTAATGACTGGTTCTGTTCCTATGATAGGACATAGTGGGCAATCAGCCTAGGGAGAAAGGACTGATTTTGGCTCACAGTTCCTGAGGTCTCAGAGCTGTCGTCTGACTCCATCACTTTGGAATCTGTGGAGAGGTGGCATATTATTGTGGTAGCTATAACACGCTGTCCGCTTGCTCCATGGTGGCTGGGGATTGCAAAGATGGGCCAGAATCCGAATATCTCCTTCAAAAGCATTCCCGGTCCCTAACTTCCCCAACAGTTCTCCTCCTGAAGGCTCCACCACTTACTTCTTTTGAGTTCACCTTATCCCTTCCAATGTAGACCCTTATCCCTTCCCATGCCCCCTGTGCAGTGCAGATACATCCATTCTCATGCCCCCTGTGCAGTCCAGTGCAGACTCATCCATCCCCATGCCCCCTGTGCAGTGCAGACTCCATTTCTCTGGGATCTCTGCTTTGCCCCACAAATGTCTTCAGTCCGCCTTGTTTACTCATAGTCAGTTGAGATCTCTCTTATTTTTGCCTCCTCCTTTCCTGCCCTTCACATTTCTTGTGGGGTAATCCCAACCTTCATGCCCACTTTGCAGCCTTGCAGCACACAGGTTTCAGGCCCACAGAGTGCCCACTGCAGATTTCTACCCCACCCCTGCCCTGCTCCTTGAGAAGCCTGTTTCTTTCCTCCTGGTATCTTTTATTTCCTTCTTTTCAGCACGGGCTTCATAAATCCTGGAGGACCATTTACTGAGGTGGCAGTGAGTTCTCCAGCCAGGCTTCTGTTTCTATCCACCCTTTCCTCTTCTGTCTACAAACATGCTTTGCTTTCATTCCTTGACCCAGCTGTGAACTTAAACTTAGCCCCACCCCTTCCTCTCCTTCACCTCCAAAGTTCTTGGAGGAATATCCAAATCTCCGGCTCTGGCCTCTTCCTCTGACAGATGGCCTTCCCTTCCACCAACTCACCATGGCTTCTCATAATCAATACCTCCCTCCCCCCAACTGTCAAATTCAACAGTCTCCTTCAGCTTTGCCCACTCCTGTGCCTATCATCACCACGTGACAGGAGACTGATTTGCCGAGGGTTGCCTATCCCACTTTCAGTGAAAATTTGCTCCCCTTGACCTCACACCATCAAACACATTGCTCTTCCGTCCTCTGATTAAGCTTCAGTTTCCCCAGACTCATGTCCAGTTTCATGTTTTCTCACCCTCAGGCAGATGTTGCAAATTTGCTGCCCAAACAAGTCAATATCCAAGAGTTGCAATAAAGTTTTATTGAAATGCAGCCCTAATACTTCATTTATTTATTCATCTGTGGCTGCTTTCATGCGACAGAGGCAAAGTTAAGTATTAGTCATAACGACAGCATGGCCAACAAAGTCTACATGTTCTCTCTGGCCCCGTATGGAAAATATATGCCAGATCTCCTCTATAGCTTACCCATGGCTCCCAAAAGGAGGCCCTAAAGTAGCAGTATTGCTCCTCAGAGCCTTTAGAATACACAGTCTGTGAACTCTATCCTAAACCTATTTAATGAGACATTAAAGAGTGGGACTCTGAGAATCTCCTTCCAACAAACCCTGCAAGTAACTGGTGCTTATTAAAACTGGAAAACTTCCGAACTGTCTTCAGGGTCCCAACTGTAGATACATGGTGCTGACTCTTAGGTCAAGCTGAACTGCTATGTGGCTAATGTTTCTGACTAACCACTAAACATTTCTACTGGACTTTGATTTAGTCACCCAGAAAGCCCATTTTAGTTCCCTTTGTGAAATAAGATGTGATCTGTGCAGAGGACATTTCCATGGGCCAATTGGGTCAATATGATGCAGGTAAATCTTCAACTGGGGTTGCCTTTTCCTAGGTGACTGTAGTCTGTCAATTTGACTTGCTAGAGTCTACAAGCATGGGATACAATTCCATCTTCTGGACTCTGTAGGCACTACACTCCTGTGCATATATGCACACATATGCATATAATGCAGACTGTAAGGTCTGTGGTCTGTGCTGTTGCCGGAGGCCATGTGGATGGCCATGGTCCGTGCTGTCTCTAGAAACCACATGGAAGACCATGATCCATGCTCTCACTGACTGTAAAAGGCAAGGAAGCTTCTGTTGCAGTAGTGCCAATGACTGCAGAATCACAGTTGAAAGACATAGAAGACTTCTTTGAAAGCCTTTCTCTGTTCCCCCCAACATCCCCTGAAGAATCAGTCTAGACAGGAAACCATTGAAGAGAACTCTTAAAAGTTGTGCCAGGGGTCCTGAAGTGTAGCTCTTCAGCTGATGGCTTTTTGTGGAGGGCAAGGGGTAGGGAAGGACTCAGTTTTCTTTAAGGGACTGGCCGCTGGGAGTTTGAACATGCTTCATTGAGTATATGCGCAACACAAATTGGACTTAGTATTTTTTCCTTTTCTTCTGTTTTTGCGGGGGGGGGGGTGGTCACAAGGGAGGGAGGATGGACCTTAGAAGACTGGGAAGTGCATTATAGGTACATTATGTAAAACTCTCAATTTGTAAAAATATTATGATGGGTAAAAAGGAAATGGATTCTTTGAGAAGGGGATGATCCTAGTTCTACAGTGGGGAGTGCTGAGGCTGAGGGATTGATTGAGTCTGTGCAGGTTAAGGGTTGGGGTATAAGCCAGAGTCTAGCTCTTCCCTGCACCCTGAACACAGGGAGTGGTCACATAGGTGAGGCTCTCTATTGTAAGGCATTTTACTGAAGCTTGGTTCTACTGTCTAAAAATGAATTATAGTCAATATCCCATGATTTGGAATCAGGATCTAAAGTTTAATTCAAGACTCTGTTGCTACTCCTCCCATGGCCCATCTGGTAGCATTTTTTCTACATTAGTAGGATAAGGGCGCAGGCAGAAGTCTTTCAGGTTGTGTGTGCTAACATCCCTGACAACAGAGAGCATAAGACATGCTCACCAGTGCTCTTGGAAACAAAGCAGCAGGCTTCTTCAATAGGCCAAGCGACATGCCAAATGCTTTACCTACTATTCTTTCTGAAGTTTTCTATTTAAAAACGACAAATTCCTAGAACATAAAGGAAGCCTCTTTTTTTTTTTTTTTTTTAAATTGAGTCTTCGGCAAAGAACATTGCCATCTAACTCTAAGCAAACTCATTTTTAGAACGTACCCTCATATCCCCAAATGAAACCCTGTGGCTGATATAATTCACCAAGCCGGAACACATCCAGCAAAGTCATTTGTGGTCATGGAAACAAGAACACCAGAGAAGGATGGAAGGCGTACTTTCCTCATTTTAGCTACCATGGACTCTCAACTTTGTCTCTTTTTGTTTAAGCAGAGTTGGTGAATTCTTGTCTGTCAGACCCTGTGTCAATATCAGAGGGGAACAGAGCAGGACCACAGGAAGGAGAGCTTGCCAGCATCAGGATAATATGTAGCTCGAATAGAGAAGTATGCTCAGATTTCTAAACATTTAACACTGTCTTATGAGCTCAAAATTAACACTCATATACTGCGTTTGTTACTGTAGAATAACTGGTAAGTTTTCTTCAGAGCGGTGTGTGGGTCACCACTCCTTTATGCGAGTTGAGTAGCTATTTCCCAGGAGTCTCATATCAGATATCATGCACAGCAGATATTTACACTATGATTCATAACAGTAGCAAAATTACTGTTATGAGGTAAAATAATTTTGTGGTGGGGTAGTGTCTCCTCAACGTGAGGAACTTTATTAAAGGGGTGCCGCAGTAGGAAAGTTGAGAACCACTGCTCTAAAGGAAAGATTTGTCCATGCTAAGGGGAAAGAAGAAGATGAAAGAAGCAGAAGCAGAAACAGAATCAAAAGAAGAAGAAGAGGAGGAGGAGGAGGAGGAGGAGGAGGAGGAGGAGGAGGAGGAGGAGGAGAAGAAGAAGAAGAAGAAGAAGAAGAAGAAGAAGAAGAAGAAGAAGAAGAAGAAGAAGAAGAAGAAGAAGAAGAAGAAGAAGACCCTGTAAATACTCCTTGTCTTTATCTAGAAAATACAACTAAATATGACATCGTCCTTCAGTGTTATTCCTCAGGGCTGGCCACTTTGTTTCTTGAAAGTCTTTCACTGAGACTTGGAGCTTGCTGTTTAGACTAGACTCGCTGTCCGGCGGTTCACCGGGATCCACTTGCTGCCACCTGTCCTGACAGCGAAGCACGTATCATGATCCCTTTGTTTCTGACATGAGCTCTGCCCTTGAACTCAGGTCCTCAGGCTTGTTTGTTTGTGTTCATCCGTCAGCTAGCTTTGAGGCAGTTTCATTTTGTATCCCAGGCTGGTCTCAAACTCATCATGTTTCTGCCTCTGCCCCCTGAGTCTGGATTCACTACAGATATACCAAGCCATACCAAACTTTACTTTCCATTTTCTTTTTTCCCTGCTGAGACAGGGCTGCACCTTCCTTGGGTCTAGTGTGGCTGAAATGCAAGTATCCCATGCTCCTTTGAGTTATCTGTAGGTTTTATCTCATTCCCCAGAAGTTAAGTTTCTTGAGAGCAATTGCTTTTCCCCCTAGGCTTTTCTGGAGCCCAGCAATCTGCCCATGCAGAATTCTCCCATTCTACTATATGCAGAGTGAGTCAGAAAAAAGCAGGATAGAGTTTGAGAGCCAGACTAAATGGTGCTTTTTAACTTTGACTTCAAATGCTACACTTACATGGTCATTTAAATACTGTTCCACTACTTTAATCATTAGCCATTTTCTTATGCCCTTCATCAAAACTGTGGAGTAATGCCGCCTCAGCAGAATTCCAGATAAGCTGTCTTTATCAGCTATCTGAGCAGTTCTTCATCAGCAGCAGACACTTAGATAAGACACTTTTTCTATGATTTATAAAAGCCAAGTGTAGCATCCTGAATGAGTTTTGTATATATTTTAATACTTAGTCCAGAAATACCTTCTTAACTCTTGAAGAGTAAGCCAGATGCTCATATTAGAATGCTGTGTTAACAAATCACCCTTGAAATCAACATGGTACCTCCTCTTCTTAATGTGGGGGAGACATTATATCTGGTAAAACCCATGCTTTACTCTAGGCATAATGCCTATGCAAGCCAAGAATCTAGACATCTCCGGGTCTGCAGGTGTCTAAATGAAATTCACTACTGAAATAATGCTAATTATCTCAAGTTAACCATCTCAGAGAGGGCAACTTTGCAAGCTGAGAAAGGCTCATTCAACGTCAATTACAATAGGAGATGGATGAACCCCTTAAAGAACACACCCATTTGAACTTAGGATACAGCTCCATGGTCAAGTGCTTCCCTCTCATACATAAGGGCCGGGGTTCAATTCCCTGCATTATGAAGAGAAAACAACAACAAAAGCAAATCTACCTATTATACAAGTGAAGGCAAACATGGATAAACAAACACTAACTAATCAAGCAGATAAGAGTCCCAACAAGAACCTGAACTCAGTGCAAGTTCTCACTGAACTGAAATTAGATGCCAGCATCTTCACTGACTACTATCAATGCTCCTGCCAAATCAAGTAAAATCAAATTTGAATTTCAGATCATGTGATTTAATTTAATTCGGGAACTTTTTACCAGCATAGGCACACAGTTTTCTATAAAAATATCTGTGAGAACGCCTTGGAGATGTGAATGAATAAAATACTGATCTAGAATTACATTATGCGATAAGGATTAAAATACTTAATGCAGTCAAAGAAACTTCACAAACGAACTCCTGCAATCCCGTCTTTGCCAAGCACAAACAATTGCATCTTAGAAGCATGGGCTCTCTAACTTCTACAGAAGAGGGTTGGGAAAAGGTTCCTGAGAAGAAAACATCAATGTGCTGTGAAATGCAGCAACCCCAAGCAGCCAGCCCAAAGCCAACAAAGAGTTAAATGTCCAGGATTGCTCAGTAATGAATGCTTAGTAAGTTTGGCCAAGGAATATCAAGTAGACATCAGGGCTAGAGCAACTGCTAAAGGGATGACCTTCTTGAATCTCATTTGCATAGCAATGAGTTGCCACAAAGCACGGGGGCTGGACCAGCAGTGCTGGCTGTCTCTAACCCCGCTTTATTTTGTTGTGACTTTAAGCAAAACTGCTCTCCGGAGTAAATACAAAATGATTCCAGCAGTGGGTCAGGGTAGATGTATGTATAAAGTGAACTGCATACCATTCGCAAAGACCCACTGAGCCGTTCCGTGAACCAGATCAACGGAAAGGAACAGTAACACAAACTTTCAGGGATGTTTCCAGGTAAGTTGCTAGCTGATGTATGTTATTTGAGTCAAGGATAATGCACGTCTACTCACAACAGACAAGCCAATATGTCAATAAGACGAGCCAAACTCACTCGCAGCATCTCTGTTGCAGCCTGGGGCTGTTTTCTATCATCATGCAAAAGCTTTCCATCACATTCAGGGTTTGTTTCTGTTTTGTCAACTTTATTCTAAGGACTGTGCTTGCAAGTATTATTATCATTAGATGCTAACAAGGGAGAGGGGAAACTTTCACCCCTGCTATTGAAGAATGCCACTGCTTGTCAATACACTGATGAAATCACCACACACAGCAGAGGTAACAAAAGGGATAAGAAATAGCAACATTGTACAGACAGTGACAAATGGCAAAGGCACTCAACAAAATACTCAAGCTCTGTGTATTCTTTCAAAAAAATAAATAAAGATGTTTCCAAGCTTAAAATGTCACGCGTTTACTTCTCTCCCAGTTCTATGCATCAAATGCAATGTGCAGCTAAAAGAAAAAAAATCTGCTTCATAATGCTTAGACATGCAACTTACCCTGGCAAGATTAGTTTAGGAAAGAAAAGAATGCAAAGGGGGGGGGCGCTGTCTTCTGTCACTGTGTCAAGCAAAGGTCCTCAGGACCCTGTGCCACCCTTCCAAAGGCATAATAGCAACTTTTATGTTAGTGATTTTGATAGGGCCTCAAATTATTCAGCAGACATTATGAGTCTACTTCAGGCAATGAGATTAATATTTCAGTAAGTCCTCTCCTATGAAACAGGAATCCTTTTAGAAATGACCTTGGACCAGATAAGAGGAGTTCAGAAAAAGCAGTGTCTAAAGCCAAGAGGGCAACTGTGCTCAAGATTCTTTTATGCAAATCAGACCCCTAATCAGGCTAATGCAAATTTCTACACTTTTATCTTCCATCTTTTTATTTACCTTCATCTGAGAAGCCAACAACAACAACGACAAACCCACAAAACCAAAGCAAAGCAAAACAAAACAAAAACAAAAAAACCAACCAATCAAACAAACAAAAGAAAGCCAAAACCCAGGGAAAGCCGGCAGATTTCCAGCTTCCTACTGAAAAAGTTTACAGTGAACTACAAGTGAGTCACTGGGAACCTGATGGCTCAGTTTCAGACCAGAACCAGAATGGTTCTAAAGTCAGCCCATCAGGTGGAGAAGATTCTTCAGATGGAGTGGACACTATGTGTATCAGAGCCCCCTTTCCTTCCTACGGCCTTTTGTGTTGTCACATGACCTGGAAGGGCAGTCATTTTCAGAAGAGAGCACCTGTACTGTGACTCTCCATGGGACTCATGCGCTTCCAGCTGCCCTGGGTGTACACTCAAACTTTAGAAACTTTTTAGGGCTCAAAATAATACCCCAAAGGACAGTGCTTGGAAATGAACTTGTACTTGAATGAACTGAAAGAGTCTTGGAAGGGAAGGTCTCTAAATTCCTATTATCTCTCTCTTTCCCCAAGCAGATCACAGAAATTAGATTCCTCTATCCCAAGGTTGTTAAGGAAAGTGCATACTTTCTTCCTCAAAGTTGTTTCAAAACTTAACAGTATAACTCCAACTTCCTTACCTTTCCATGTAGGACTTGGCCATAAAGGATTTTTCTGGCCTACATGGAGATAGAAGACCCTCATTTCAGAGCGATCCTGCCACACAAAATAAAGGAACACAGAGTGGGAGAGAAGAATCTAAAGAAATAGGCCTTGCTGGGTGTCCCTGATTCAGTTACCTACCATGAGATTACAAGGTCACAGAGTAGTCCATTCTTAGTCATTGCTGACTTAGGAAGACAGAGAGGGGGAAAGAGACAGAAAGGATGAGGGAGCAGGGGAGAGGTAAAGAAAGACGGGAAGAGGGAAGAAGGGAAAAAAGGGAGGGAGAACTTTCTCTGGGTCTTTGGATACTGAAGCCTAGTTTCTCTAGGAATACTGTACCTCTCGTCCAGCTAAGGATCTACTAGAAACCCAGTTCAGAAAACCCAGGTTAGCATCATGACTCCAGCACTTCTTGAGCCAGGTCATTGCCCACATGTCACTCATCAGCTGATCATAAAAACTACGACTTCTCTGCCTTGAAGCTAACTACACATCTTAGCATTAGCACTCAGACTTTGCCCACCTGTGTGTTTTGGTGTTCCGTCTATAAAGCCGAGATAGAATAACATGAACCCAGACGGGTTTAGGAGATGGACTAGGGAATACGCACAGAAGACCCCTACAGCTATTAGTTGTTATTGTTGATAAACGCAAGCAGCACTGGAAATGGTACAGAGGCAAAGTCCTAAAGTCATGAGTCCTATAGCAATCTTTCATGAACCCCTCTTCCAGTTTCCTAGGAACCAGGCACCAGCTGATGAATTGTTCTGCTCCTCACAATTCTTAGTCACATCCTCCCTTTCTCAAACTGTCTCCTGTTAAAGCTGGTCCAGTGAAATTGCTCCTCAGAGTTAGCGTCGGACAACACTATTCCTATCTCTACTTCAAAGATGCGGCTTTGAAGCACACAGGGAGAAGGTGGGCAGAGAAGTTTTTCTTCATGATCACCATGACTCCTAGGATCAGAGTAGACTAGCCCTGTGCAGGCTTCCTGGACTGATTTCCAGGAGCTATAACAACAGACCTTAAGGTTATTGCTCACCATAGGGTCTCTTCCAGTCGTTCTGATCAGATTACCATCACTGACTCTTTCTAAAGCACCAAAGGTCTTTCTCAAGATGTACTTGAGGCAAGTTAAGATGGAACAGTTTTACTCAAAAGCCTTGGGGATAAAATTGTATTTTGATGAGTTAGAAAATTAAAGTGTCATTCTGTCTAGACAAAGACTATAAAATTATCCCCTTTCCTTCCAAAGGAAAACACTCAATTCTCAAAAATATCTCTATAATAACTATTATCACACTAAGTTACTGTCCACATATGTCCTAAAGCAATGGTTCTGGAAAAACCAAATGCTGCAACCCTTTAATACCATTCCTTATGTTATGGTGACTCCCCCAACCTTAAAATTAATTTTTGCTACTTCATAACTGTAATTTTGCTACTGTTACGAATCATAATGTAACTATCTGATATTCAGGCTAACAGATGTTAGCTCTTTTGGGGTCACGACCCACAGGTTGAGAACCACTCGAAAGAGTTAAGTCATTTCAGCACATACTGAGCCTCATTTTAAAGGATGCATTACAATACAATAGTAATAGAATTTATTGAAATTAGAATCTTATTAAATTTCAAAATTATACTACAAGGTAAGCATTATCCAAAGTCCAGGCTGATGGTCCAACTTTTAGCTTTTGCCCAGATTCTGAGAGAATGTTGTAGTTCACTTACTAGAACAGGGGGTTTGTGTGGACCAGAGCTTTAGGATCTAGTCTTGACATTGCCAGATAAAGTGTGTACCCTTAAATTGAGCCCTACCCATACTGCTGTTTTTAGTAATCAATTCTACCTCACCTTTGCCTACTGGTGTTCAGTTCTGATCAGAGACACTAATAATGAGTGTCTCTTATTAGCAAGAACATGAACAATAAAACGCTCCAAACCAAAAAATAGGGAGGACTTCCGTCAGCAAAGCCATCATGAAGTGGCTTTGGTCTCAGCCGTCACTGAGCCACTGACACAGCCTGCCCACTGCCATAGATTCTCTTTCCAGCTGAGTGGTAACATTGATCACACCATTTAGGCTCAGCGCTCAGACCAGCGCAGCCTGCCCGGAAATCTGCATGGAGGCTAAAGCTCAAATGCCCTTTCTGGAAAGACCTGGGAATTAACTCTCTGCCTTTTTAACGACTCTCCATTACTTTCCCAGTATTTATAAGGATTTCTTTCTTTCTTTTTTTTTGCATAACAAAATCCAAGTCTAATCAATACACGCAGTATATCCCAGCTGATTAGTGTAATTCTTGCTCCAGCAGGATGTTGGCGCTCTGCCAGGCTTACCTAGCACACAATTAAGTAGCTGTAATGCCTGCTGCTGCCCAGCAGGCTTCATGAGTTAATAGGGTAAACCGGGACTGGTGCTTGCCCTATCAGCCCCTGTGTGCCCTCTCTCTCACGCTCATCTGCTTCTGGACACGTACAGGGTACGGCTAGAAAAACACAGGCTCAGACAACTACACCAACCCCAGAGGCAGAGGCACACAAGTGTGAAAAGCTTAACTCACCATCTTCTCCTTCCGGTAAATCCTCCCAGAAAGAACAGATCCATCTCTCCACCTACAGTCCTGACCTGAGCTGGGAGAAAATGCTACACACAACAAGACTTGGGAATTTAAACTACCTGCATCTACTGTAGGGAACTTTGCTCAGTGATCTTCAAGCCCAATCTCAATAAACACAGTTCACTTAAAAAGAAATTAAGAACATTACATATTTCTCACGCTCCCATAGAGCTGATGTTAAGGAGATTTTTGTTAAGCTCTAAGAATGACAAAGTATCTGAAAGACATTTTTTTCCAGTTTCCATTCATTCAAGGAACAGTTTTTGAACATTTTGTATAATAACATTCCTGACACACACCTGTTTGCGTGTTGTTATGAATGGCCTGGCCTTCAGATGACACCCATATTGCATTGTGAGGTTTAAAAAGTAAAGATCTAAAATATAACAAGCTGTGATTTTTAATGGATCCTCTTATTAACCACCATGTCACTGCTGGATTCATGGACGTGGATGAACTTAGCGCACCACAGACACTGTATAACCATCCTGCAAATCCTGATTCTCTTGCCCACAATGGTCAGAATATGAATTCACAGTGTGTACTGAAATGTCTTAACCCCTTCCTTCTGAGGTGTGTGGAGAGTAACTTAGTGTGATAGTAGTTACAGCACAGCATTTACAAGTGTTGCAATGTTTAAATGCTAATTTGAAAAGGTCTCCAAAGGTCCTTGTAGTAACATTCTTCATTATGCATTCTTTGTTTTTTGAAAGAGAGAGCTTGCCTCTGAGAGGTATTCCTGTTTTATCATTTTGGACATCAAGTTCCAGAAAAACCCACTGTGACGTAGATAATTCTTATATCAGCACTTCCTTGCAAGCAATGCTGCACTCTTGGAAGGTAAGCAATCACAGGCACACGCCTCCTGGGTTGTCTTTATCACACGGAGTGAGAACATTCAGGGAAGTATCATGGTCCTGATTGACCAGTCAACAAGAACGGACTATATATTCCGAAGGACTTTTCTTTCAGAGACAAAATGTGGACTTCAAACAGCTATCCTAAATGGAACAGGATCCTAGCACCTCACAGGGATAAATTTTAATATCTGGCCTTATACATTCAGTAGTGAAAGTCAAAATCACTGCCTAGACTGAATATAAATAATCATTCAACTTTAAATATTAAATGTTGGCCAGGTCTAGTACTAATAAGAGTACAGAACCAAACACTGGAGAGATGCCACTGAATCCCAGCAATGCTGCTTCATGCAGAGGGAGAGACACCAGCTTAGCCATGCAGCTGTGGGGGCTACGGAACAAAGCTCTTGGAATAATAAAGTTGATGGTGCTAAACCTAAACGATTGACGTTCTCCAAAATTTTGATCTTTCCGTGCTGATATAACACTGAGAGTGAAAAATTCTGCTCCATGAAATGTTATTTCATGTCTAAAATAAAAAAAAATGTACCCCAAACCTGAAGTAGCTAGCTCTTCAGATCACCCTTTAGAGAGTGTAATGGTGTCTGAGTGCAGAGATGCGAGAACACAGGATGCGAGGTGCAGACACGACCTTCATGAGGGCATGCGGATTAGCCAGTGACCACAAGACTTGGGGGTGGACATGGGAGATAAGACACAGGCAAGCCCATCTGGAGGGCACAGGCCTCCAGTCAGTGACCGTAGGACTTGGGAAGGAACAAAGTGAACAAGAAGCAACTATGAAGGAATAAGAGAAAGAAAAGAGCAACTCTTCCAGAAGATCAATGTGGGGATTTCACAGACTAAGATTGGCATCAGCCTTCCTTAGTGTCTGCACAAGCAACCTGATGCGGCCAGAAATGTAAGCCTGGGGTGGATTATCCTTGACCAACTCTCCAGGTTATCTTAAACTTTATCATTGTCTCAATATCGAAACCAGGTGGACATTTGCATATTGTTTTCTTTCTTTCTTTCTTTTGAGACAAGGTCTCCCTACAAAACCTTGGCTGACCTTGAACTCTTTTCATAGACCAGTCTGGCCTCACACTCATAGAGATCCATCTGCCTCTGCCTAGGATAAAGTGCTGGAACTAATTCTTCCCCAATTGCCCTTTCCTCTGATGCTTTTCCTCAGAGCAGTATAGAGGATAAAGGCCAAACTCTTTCCCAATGGCATATATTTGAAGGAATGTGTTTTTCCACAATGCACACACTCCTGTTTCTTTTTTAAAGATCTCATGTCCCAACCTAAACTTAAGAAACAGATGAATTATTGAGAGACAAAATATTCTTCACTTAAATAAAAAGTTTTCAAGACTGCGACATCTACTAATTGAATACATTTAAAGTAAGATTTGCTTTGGGAAAAAGTAAATGTATACTCAACATTTGAAAATGTAGCTATTGCATAAAACAATCTAGACTATTCGCTTTGATTATTGTAATAACCACTGATGAGCTCTGAGAAGGAAGAAAATCTCACAAACACTGACATCCCCCCCTCTTTCTACTATATAGAAAATTTAGCAAAAATATACAGAGTGCAAATTGTACAGAATGTGTGCACTGCTGAACACAATTTGGGGATAAAGTGATTAACCCAAGTAATTCCTTGCACACAGTCTACTCTTCCAAACTGAAAGACAAGGATCTAATCACTGGATAATTCAAAGCAACCTCAGAAATACATGCTACCTTAATATCCTGTTCAAATGTTTACATTGCCCAATTTCCTTACTTGAGTGTAGTTACTCTCTCCTGAAGGGAACTCTAAGGCTTTCCTGTCTCCTTGTACAATTTAAGCAGCTTACAAGCCTGTGTTATTTCAATTCACCCTCTTCCTGAGCGTGTTTACACACACACACATATGAGTTTCCTTTTACCTACTTGACAAATACCATACAGAAGAGAAAGATAAATTTAGAAGAGTCAGTAGCCACATAATTTAATATGTACAAGGCAAAAAATTATCACCAGAAAATAAACCCACACTAAATACACTTTCCCCAGCCATATGCAGTATGAAGAGCCAGCACAGACCATCAGCTGAGCTAACAGTGTGACACATTCTTTGTTCAGTCAGACTCTAAATGAGCTGTTATGCTAAAAAAAAAATATGGAATTCTAAGATACTTTTAAACTGATCCTAGGTAGAGGATATCTCTGGGAAGTTCTACTGCAAACTGTTTAAGAATTAGCTGTTCACAGAAAAGCCAGTGCATAGGCATGAACTTTTAGACTAGAAAAGGCCTCTGAAAGCCTTGATGGCTTGCTATAAAGCTTTCTCCTTTAGTTGCTAGTATCCTGAGGCTGTCTCTTCACTAACTGCAACATGCTCGAGCATTTGTGATCATCAAATGCAGTGCAAAAAGAAATACACCCTACAAGGATAAAATAACAAGAATTTTCCAAACTCCTATAGAAGTGGAAAATTCTTCTTGCCAACAATCAGAAATAAAAGGTATTTGGACCTCTAAACGATTGACCAAAAAACATAAAGGACATGGAAAAAATGTAAAGCTATATGTAAATAATACCACTAAATAAATGTCATATAGAATCTGTCATTACTAATATGAAATTCTTCCCACAAGTTACCTATGATCTGCTAAAACAAAACTTCTAGGAACTTCCTGCTTTGCCTTGCACCCCGCTTAGAAGCACTAGAGGTGCCTAGAGCCCTGTGGGTGTTCATAGTGTTGGGGGCCATCTGTGCTTGCTGTGTGGGAGTAGTCATTGAGGTGAGACAGAACATCATGTCCAACTGTCGCAAAATTAAAAATAAATAAATAAAGGGGGAGGGGAAGAATGAAGGAGAGAGGGAAGAGAGAGGAAAAAAAGGAGGAGAGAGAGAAGGAAGAAACGAGAGAACACACTGTGTAAGTCATAAACACGACGTGACAAACGGTCAAACTGAAACTGCTGAGAAGATCCAAAGGTAACAATGAGCTTTTTCTGAGTGAAATACGCCCCAAGAAAGCCTTCCTGTCATAAGCCCCAATCCTTGTTCACTAGGCAAACACTGTGTATAGCATCCAAATATGGACAGCAGACTTCAACATTCTTTAATTATATTCAATTCTAGGCATATTTTCCATCTAACTGACTTTCTGAAGTCCTTTTACAGTCTTACCAACTGACGTTAGGTTTCCAATGGAGATACTGTAAACTTCTGAATTCTGCTTTATCTGATTGCTACAATAAGACATTTTTACTTCAAGGATGGGAAAGAATCACACCTTTTTCTCTTGACCAAACCGGTCATACAATAGTATATGGTCCAATTTCATGTGTACACTTCTTAGAAATGAGGTTCTCCAGAGAAAAGAGAGGCTGAAGACACCTTGGTGGCAAGTTGCTACTTGACCTGTGTGAGCTGTATAAATCTCCTGTATCGATTTTCCACATATGAGGTCAGTCACTACCATCCTTCAGCTCCCACTGATGGTCAAACACAGACACCCAGACACACCTAGAAATGGATCTTAGAAGTCCAAAATGTTCCTTATACATTTTATACTTTAATAGTCAAGAGAATGTCACCTGCAGTTGCAGTAAATGTTCTAGGTTTCCAAAATGTCCAAGAGGCTTCTACAAAAACAGCTTCATTAGACATCTAAAGCAATCAAAATCCCCAAGAACTTATATTTACAAAAACAAACAATTAAAAAAATCTATCATTTGTACTGTAACTACTCACATTTGCCCTGAATTTGATGCCTGCCATAGGTAGGATTTAAGATGCTCTTAAGTGTTAAGTAGTATTTTGTGATATTTAGTAGAACTGATAATTCGGGGTACATCTAAAACATGAAACATCACTTAGCTGCTCCAGAGCTTTCATTTGACCTTGTATGACATTGAAAAGACTACAAGTTTTCTCAAGTCCTTGAAATGTAATTTGGTGACCATCCTTAAGAAATTAATTCTTTAGTTAAGTCTCCATGGTTATGCCTCCCTTATCTATTGTGGGCACTTGTCTCTAGTATAGCAGAAGAATAAAACAGAAAAGGAAATAAAGGTAGGTGATCAGAATCCTATGTACTCCTGTTATAAAAACTTGCAGTAATAACAATCATGGAGATCCCCCTCTCATATTCTGGAATCGTGATCACATGGCAGATTATTTCCTTTTCTTGGTTTTATTTATTGTTTTGTCTTGTCAGCTTCAGTGTAAGCAGCAAAACTAATCGGTGAGGTACAGAACACCTTCAGAATTCCCTGTGCCATAGCTAGCTGTTTGTCTATAGTTAAGTCTCAGATATGGAGAGGTAAGGCTCAGAACACACCATGTACACTTGCATTCAGCCTTCCAGATACATTCCCAAACCCCCAGAGTCCCGTTTGAACTTGGCACTGTGGAGAACCACAATAGGATAATGGAGAAAGGGTTGGATAAAGTCTGGAATCCCTCATAGACTATCAAATACCATTCCAACATCCTCTTTAGCCTGTCCAGTGACTACATTATATGGTCAGGCTTCATTAAGATTAATAAAAGGAGATAAATGGTGGGGAATATGATCAGCTCAGTATTACTACATCTAAATGTATGTATATGTTATATATATATATATATATATATGTGAAATGTGAGAGCGAACTCACTGAAAATGAAAACTATACCCCTCCTAAAATTGCATACCATCTCATATTCACTCACCATTCTATTTGAGGCACTGCTCATTGTCACTCATTTTTCCAGTTAATAACTGCAAATATTTTTTGATTTACAGGGCAGATGCACGCCTGTCTCCCACTTTACCAGTGGAATAGTGAGTATTTAAAGCAATGAAGGTTGCTTTTAGTGGTCAGTATGGTAGGATCTGGAACACCTAGGAGCAAGCCACAGTGAGGGATTGGTTAGATTTGGGTGGACATGCCTCTGAGGGATTTTCTTAATTGGACTAAGTGAGATGGGAAGAGCCATCCCTAATGTGGGGAGACCATGTCATGGTCTGTGCAGTAGACTGAGTGAGGAGAGAGGCAGCTGAGTGCAAGCATTTGTTGGTCTCTGCTTGTTGACTATGGATACAATGTGAACAATTGTCCCCAGCTCCTGCCACTGTAATGAGCAGGCCTGTAAACTGGAACTGTGAACCTGGTAAATAGTTTCTCCCCTAAATTGCTTTGGTCAGATTGTTTTTATTGCTGCAACAGGAAAAGATACAAAGATTCAAAGCAATGGGTGTAGCCAGCTAGTCTTTCAATCTTATGAATTCTGGGCATGGAGGTACTAGCCTTTAGTCTTAACACTTGGGAGTTAGAAGGAGGAAGACTCTCAGTTTAAAGCCAGCCTGGCTACATATGAATTCCAGGCCACATGGCAAGGTCTTATCATTTAAAACAAAAGAAAAGGTGTTCAAATGATATAAGCAACGGTGAAAGATTAAGTAGAGACGAATGAAAATACAACGGTGAAAGATTAAGTAGAGACGAATGAAAAGTGAACTCAACATGTAAAAAAGAAGAACAAAAGGGCTAATTACTTTAAAATATGCATGGCTTTGCATAATGAAAAACAGAAACACACCTAGAAGCAAGCATTAGTAAGTTCCTTCATTAAACATAATCTATGGTTTACCATATTGAATGTTTGAAGGCTGAGAAAGTTAGATTTGAGACCTATCCAGGTTCCTCTGTGAAACCTTTGTATCTAAGTAGGCATCATCTTTAGAAGGTAGTATCTGAGGGAAGACAATGCTTGACCTTACCCAGAAATCTTCCAAGGTTTCTATATCAGTGCATGACAACAGAATCAACCCAGTAGGGCTCATAGGGACTCACAGAGATTGATGCGACAACCTGGAGCCTGCATTCATCTGTGCTAGGCCCTCTGCATATATGCTATGGTTGTTAGCTTGGTGTTTTTGTGGGACATCTAACAGTGGGAATGGGAGTGTCTCTGACTCTTTCACCTGCTCTTGGGATCCTTTTCCTCCTACTCAGTTGCCTCACCCAGCCATAAGACTAGGATTTGTGCCCAGTATTATTGTAACTTGCTATTTTGTGTTTGGTTGATATCCTGGAAGGCCTTATCTTTTCTGAAAGGAAAGGGAGGAGCAGCAGATCTGGTGGGAGGGGAGCTGGGGGAAGGAGAAGAGTGGAGGGAAGGGAAACTATGGTTGGGATGTATTGTATGAGAGACGGGAGGAGTAGAGGGAGGGGAGGATGTGGTCAAGATGTAATGTATTCAAGAATAATAAACAAACAAATCAATCTAATCACACCACAGGAAGACTGAACTTTGATCCTAAGATTGATTATTGTGTTCTGGGGTGCAGTCTTTATTTCTTTCATTTTCCATGATCGCCCCAGGAATTTCACTCTCAAATTTCTACTGAATTGGGGGTTGGCAAGAACTCCTAAGTGGAAGAGGGTAAAGTTGAATCTAACTTGGGAATTCCACTTCAGTCCACAATCTCTAGAATGGGTAATTTGTTATTTTCCTTGTGCCTGACAGAAGCTGAAACAGAGGGGTTCGAGTCCCCAGACAAGTCCTCTGTGTCTTCTCAATAAAGACAATCTGCGGCAGGAAGCTGATCTTTTTAAAGGCCAGCTCCTCAAAAATATTCTTGGAGTAAAATGGAGAAAGGAGTCAGTGGGGAGAAAAGTCATTAGATGAGAAGGTCTTCAACTAAGAAATCACCATGTTTGAAATACCAGTGGAGTCAAATGAACACACAGAGCAAAGCTTTCTACACACAGACTCCTGAAGGAAGCTGACACTGTGGTTCTTCACATCCTCATCCTTACAATTGGGTAGAAAGAAGCAGATAATGGTGTAATCTACAGTAAGATAAAAGAAGGGAAGGAAGAGGAAGCAAAGAGGAAGAAAAGTGGATCAAATGATAGGGAGAAAATAAAAGTAAGAAGAATGGCAGAAACTTGTTAATAAACAGCAGGGCTACCTCTGTTCCTCCCTTCAGTGTTATTAATCACATGCACATTGGTGGACTTCCCCTGGGTGGAGAACCTAGACAGGAAACTAGTCCTACCCTTTGGGTTTATTAGCCCTCCTCGTTTTGAGACCCGGTTTGGTTTTATGGTTCAGGCTAGCCTAGTAGGCTAGAACTCACTGTGGACTCTAGAATGACCTTGAACTTCTAATCCTCCTGCCTTCACAACCTGAGTGCTGAGACTATAGCAGGTCCCTTGCTTTTCATTGCCCCTTCCAGTTCTGGTGTTTCCACACTCAGTAAAGATGGGGTTCATCAACACTACTTCAGTAATTACAGAAATCAGTGTTAAAGGAGCAAGTCCACCTCAGCCTAGGACATGAACCCTACTCAATGTTCTTGCAGCAGGAAAATCCTGCGGGTAACTCGGAGGGAAATACCAGACATACCCCTCTAGTATGCATACCCCTTTCATCCAGCAGTCACCTGGCTCCAACAGAAGCACACCAGACCCAACTCAAAAGTAACAAGAAAAAGTCACTAGGTTGCTGGTCTGTGAGGAAACATGAACACACCTTAGCAACACAGCCCCTCACAGAACACCCTCTGACTGGAGGGTTATGATTAAAGACCCTATTCTTGATGGTGGTTGCCTACTTCTTTCCATTTAACATAACTCATTATCTAGATTAGAGCAGGCCCCTTCCCAGCATGGGAAGAACGCTGGGATGATAACACAACCTGCCACTGTTCTTGTGTGAGCAGTCAGAAGAACTCCGGCCTCACAAAAAGCCTTGAGCTAGCAAAATACCCGCATACCACACAGGTCAGTGGGCACCCCACCCCTACCCTGTCCCGCTTATTGCTACTAGTTTCATGTCTTACCAACTCAGCACAAATGTAATTGCTACTTAACAGACTGACTGGGTCCCAACTATTTAAAAATTCCCAAACTGTCTCTGCCAGAAACCAGAATAAATAAAAATGGAAAGGGGCAAGGGCGGAGGCAAGGCTGCAAAGCCAATCCCTGGTCAACACATCCTGGTTGTGAAAAGCCTGCAGTGATGAGGGATCCAGCCAGCTCAGCAGCTGACCAATTTCTGATCTCCCTGCCAGCTGTCTCTCAGGCAGAGTTCTGTGCGGCTCAGATATGAAGACATTAACTGCAGGGACAGTTCTGGGAACTTTCTCCTTCCAGAGCACAGTACATAGAAACCGACTCTAACGGCATTCATTGTACAAGTTCTGCAGACAACAAAGGGGACTTTTGATTGAATTGCTTTTAACTCTTTGCTTTAATTCTGATAGACAACTTTTCTCCCTATACAATGTTAAGGGGGAAAAAAATTGAATTCCTCCCCCGCACCAACCACACTGCATAAAAAGCATGTCAGGAAGCAGAAGTTATTGCGCATTTAAAAAACTCTTTGTCTTTTGGCTCCCTGTTTTCCTTGCGTGCTTTTTTTTTTTTAAATTCTCCCCGTGCAACTGTCCAATTTTGGCATAAGAAGGAAAAAGGGCAAGTGTTTAGGGTGGAAAGTAGAAGTAGTCAATGACCAGATATTCCTAGGCGTCCGTATCATTTCTATTTCTCAATCTCTTCTCCCTCCTCTCTCCCATCTCCTCCCTTTCTTTCCGGATGAGATTCAATCTCCACATCATACTGAGCCCCTCCCCCACCCTTACCCCGCCCCCGCGCTGGCACTGGTTAACCCAGAGTTGGGTGCCTGCAGCGGCCAGGGAGCTATGCTCTCTCCATCCACGCTGTGATGCCGGCCTCTGGGTCCTCAATTCCTAGATGGCAGTTAGCCCTTTCCAGCGCCCGAATAAAGGAAGCTTCGCCTGCAGTATGTCTGGCCCGTTTTTGTCTTTCTACATTTATTTTAACTCAGCCCGGGCGCAAGCAAATCCTGGCAACAAAGCCGGGAGCTCAAAGCCACCGAGGTGGACTGGCGGCCAGTTCCCCGCCCCTCCTCCCACCACCCAAACTCGTCTTTGAAAAGACAAGCATCGGGCCAGAAAAATGAATGTGCCGGTGGAAAGGAGGATAAAAGACTGGGACGCGAGTGTCCATGAGTGCTGTGAGCTTTGCAGTTTTCTTCTATATACCTTTTAAACATCAAGGCCTAAAAGCTAGGAAACCACTCCGGATTGCTGTGCGGGAGCCGACCCTCGTGGGCGCAAGGCTCCCGCCCTGCGCCCTCCCCCATCTGACTGAGTTGGGAGAGCGGGTGCTTGGCGCGGTTTGTCTGACACTTGTAAATGGAAGTGGGATCCAACTTGGAAGCAAACACGACGGAGTCTGGGGGCGGGGAGGAGGGGAAACCAGAGAAAGACTCTCCCATTCTTCGCCTGGTCCAGTGTTTCTCCCTCAAGCCGCTGTATACCGGGTTCGGGAATACCCTCAAGCAAGATCCAGGTCCCGAGCGCACGCAGCGGCCAAGTGGGGCTCTCCTAGGGAGGCTCGGAACATTAGCTGACCTCGCTCCGGGATGCCAGCGCTTCTTGCTTCCATGAGACTCCTAGCCTCCACGGCCACCTCACTGTCTGCAGCCTATCCCTACCTTCATGTCCATTTGTGGATAGCCCCATGGCCGGGCTTGCTCGTTATTGTATTTCAAGGTGGGTGACACAACCAGCACGCACACCCAAGAGCGCCCCCTTTCCTCTGGTAGCAGGAGCCAGGAGATGAGCCTTAGCGCGCCCGGGAACACCCGGCACTCTGCATCCCATCCTCTCTCCAAGCGTACCACAACAAGCAAGAGACGGGCAGAGAAAAGCAACACGAGTTGCTTTCTGCAAAGTCTAATCCTGGCCAGTGCTTAAACATTCCCGAAAACACACGCGATAAAAGTCAGCTGGGGAAAGAAACGGTGAACGTGGTATACTGCTAAAAATACCCGGGCTCGCCACCTCTCGTCTGCCCAGCCCGATGCATTTTAGCTCAGCGACCCCAGCTGGCCAAGTCCTCTTGCTCACTGAGCGCCAAGCGAAATCCATCCAGGACCCCACTGCCACCTCCAGCCAGCTCCCTAAGATCCCTAACTGCACTCTGGCGAACCTACAGTCCCGCTCAGCACCCTCAGAAGGACTCCGGGCGCAGAACAGTGCGCCTTCAACATGCCCACGCTGAGCCGCAAGGGCCCTTCGGCATCCCTGGGATGGTCAGACTCGGGCTATTCTCTTTTCAAATACCAAAGCCCGTTCTCCCGCCCGCCAAAATCATGTTTTCTCCCAAAGGATTCGGGTCCATCTCGTCAAAACAACAGGGATCATCTCCTGACTATTCGGCCAAACTGTCGCACCAGTTAAAAGTTTGCTGTCATTCAGTACCTTTCACCAACCGACAAGACTCAGACGTGGGAAGAGGACCGGCGAACAGTCTGGGCTACCTTACTTGTCCGGTGAAAGTGAAGGCTGGGTTCTCTGCTCCACTCCTAGCCGCCTCTAGCAAGCACCCAACTTGCGCCTCTGGGTCCTGCAAGTGCATCCATTGGCATCTGCGCCATCCCACTGAATGCTGCAAGCGCCAGCTACCAAGCAGACTGGCCACTTGATCAAATCCACCTGCAGCCAGCCGCCACAGATCAGTGAGGACCCAGAGCAGTGTGCAAGTATGCAGAAGCACAAGCCCTCTCTCCTCTTAATCCCAGCCCTAAACTTGACCAACTCCCGTACTCATCTGGCTCCTGACGCAGGGCTGAGCCTCCCTGGGTTCTAGCTAGTGGCGGTAATGACCACAGCTCCCGGTAGCACCCAGGCAGGAACTTTACAAGGTGAAAAGTTTCCCCCACGTTTTCTGGTGGCTTTAGCTTGCCGGAGGCCCCAGCACAGCCTCTCTGTAACCTGGTAGCTGGGGCGGTACTGAGAAAGGTGCGCTCCAGCCGGTGCACCATGCAGCCAAATAAGCACGCTAAAAATCCTCACGCACCCTTGCCTCGGCCGGCGATGCTCTCCTGCACCAGACGCGTCCTCCGTGGTCTTCCTTTCCGGCCTTTGGTGTGCTGGCCACCCCGCCGCCACCGCCGCAGTGCTCGCCGCGTGCTCCCGACTGAGGCTGGGGCAGCGAGTGGAGATGCCCGGCGCTTGGCGCTCAGGACGCCGCCACCGCTGCGGGTTGGCGGGCGGAGGAGGGGAGTCGGAGGAGGATGGCGGCAGGAGGAGGGGGACCGGGAGCGAGGTCCCAGTGCACAACCCAGATCACAGCGCAGCCTGCCGGGAGGAGCGGTTCTCGCGTCTGCTTTCGGCAGCCTGCACCGCTACTGCTAGTCTAGGAGCTGCTCCGGGTTCCCCCTCGCTGCCGCCGCCGTACTGCCAAGCCCCAGCTTCGCTGTCTCCTCCTCCCTCCCCTCAGAGCTGCGTCCTCGTGGGGGGACGACCAGTGATCTCCCAGCTCCACGCGCAGACGAGGGGCGAGGGTGGGGGCCGGGGAGACGCGGCGGCCCGCAGCAGGATGCTCTGGGCGCCTCTCCTGGAAGCTGGACTAATTTTAGAGCCGAGGCTTCCTCCACCCCTCGCTGGGCTGAAAGAACGCACCAAAGTGCGGTGCAGAGGCAGTAGCGGGGAGAGCTCCCTGCCGTCTTGAGAGCGTGCGCGCACGCACCACATTCAATCTCCCTGGCGCTGCATCCCGCTGCCTAGAGTGCACTAGACTTCTCCGGAACAGATGAGGAAAGGAAGTCACGAGGAGGCCAACATGGTTCACCCAAGCTCCTCAGGCTAGTTGAAAACGCAGTGGGCCAAACTCGCAAACGTTTTTCCTCCTGCTGCCTACACTGGACTATCTATCATTGCTTTCCCACGTATTTCAGATCCCCGGGATCACTTTTGTGTGGGAAGGAATCCGACTAAAGAGTAACATGACTCAACACCCCCACCCCATCTGAAACAATGTGGGATGGGCAGGCATTCAGGATGGGGAAGAGTGAGTGATCTCTGGGGAGCTAGGTGATTTGCAACGCCAACTGGAGGCCCTTTAGTTCCTCTAACTTCTGTGTCACCCTCATGAGTGCAAGGATTTCTGACAAATGTCACCCCTCCCCCATCACACTCTCCACTGCTGCAGTTGAGCTAGCCCTTCAGCCCTAGCTCCAGGCCTGAGAGCTTTGAAACAGTCCGGCCTAACTACACCTATGGGCCCGCCCCCCCCCCCCGAGCTCCGCCTCCATTTGCCTGAAGCAGGTGCTCACCCCAAGGAGGTGCTTGGAATGCCTTCTCCCAGGCGGCTTCTTCTGGACACTGACACCGACAGCGGCGCCCCAGGTCTGCAGATTTGCTGTGCAAAGAAAATCGCTTTTATTTTGACCCCTGCTTTTCTCTTTGGGGAGCCGGGTCTGTGGCAGCTAAAAGTCTTTGTCCTCAGTTGTGCCCTTTGAAGCGCTAATAGAATTTATCTTCCTGGTCTTCAGCTCCCAAGCCTGGGGCCGGCCTTCGTGCTCTAAAAAGCCCTCCATTCTTAGTAGGTGGGACGTTCCCCCTGAAAGCCTTCTGCAGCCTTCTGCACTGCCCTGACTGCCCCATAAAGCACTCTGCATGCTCGGTTCGCTTGCCTTGAGCGGTTAATGGAAATACTAAGGAATACTGACAGCTCCTCGTACATCAACTAATTCCAGGCCAGAAGCATGATGGTGTCCAGGGCTTCACCGTGACACAGGCCAGAAGAAAACTTACCTGCTCTCCGAAAAGTTATTTGCATAATTTAATTCTGATTTTATTTTTTATTCAGGCACGTTCCTAGGCATTAAAAGTTTATTGTCATATAAATATGCTCCCGATATGGTGTGTTTCTTGTGACTGACCCAAGGCAGCTACCATTGCATCAAAGTTTTAATGAATCAAGCATTTCTCATTCGGGTGCTTCTATGGAAGGGATGAGGAGGAGAGCTACCGCCTGAAGCCAGCACTTTGGGCAGAGTCAGCTGGTGGCTGGTTGGCTCCTGGGATGCTCAGGGAAGTGATGCTGGCAGCAGGATCGGCCATCTTCCACCTCCTTCCTGGGAAGCTGGCCAGGTAACTGGAGGAACACGGATGCTCTGGGAGTCCAGCTCTCTCATGCCTCAGAGGCACTTTGCCTATAAGCGCAGAAATCTGATTCTCTGCCTCCTGCCCTCAGGCAGTGTGTAGGTAGTAAACCATCTCTACTCAGAGAGCAGAAACAGGTCGTGACAACCTGGGGGTGAAGGACTCTCTGCAAGTGGGTGGAGTAGTTTATTCAGGGGAACACTCTCTGGTTGGCTCATATTTGGGGGAGCAAGAAATGCTAGTTGATATTAGAAAAATATCTCTTTCTTCATAACATAACTTACTATGTCCTTGTGGTATTGAGGTCACATCATTGATACAACTATGAACTTAGTGAATGAAACAGGTTTATAATACTTAAATTTCCACCCGCGGAACCCTTTATACATCCTCGTGTAGTGGATAAATTCATTCAATGAAGAATAAACAAGAGAAGAAAGCAAGAAAGTTCTCTGTTGGACTTGATAACAACACAGAAAAACACTAAGCTGAAAATCCAGAAATATGTCGCCTCTGGGCCTTATTTCTCCCCTTATGTCACTAAACAAACACCTTCCTCTTCTGGATTCTGCAAGCTGTACTGATTGGGTTGTATCCTGAGCCTCCCTTGTACCTCACCTCCCACCCAGGGGTCTTTTGAAACGTTCAGCTTAAATGGAAATCTAGACGTGTAGGAGATTAAAAATTGAGAAATCTTTAGCGAATAGGACATGGGTAGATGGAGGGGTTAGTGTGTTCCACACAGCTTCTGGGGTGGCCTTGCTGCATGAAACAGTGGTGGACCTGGGTGCACACACTCTCCGTCCCTCTGGCTCTAGCCCTCCAGCCTCCTTGCTCCTGGGATCACACTCGCCTCTCCCTGAGAAGTTCTTCCAGTGAAATATTTAAAAATTTATTTTTGCTATTTTTATTTGCATGTACCTATGTGAGTGTGAGTATATGCCACAGGATATCATATCCTTTGGAGACGGAGGCAATTGGGAGCTGCCTGACACGATATGGGAGCTGGGAACTGAGCAGGGTCCTCTGGAAGGGTATGATTTTAAGCACTGAGCCATTTCTCCAGTCTCTCCAGCAAGTCTTTCTGCCACACTGCACTTTCTGGAAATTCCAAGCTAATGAATGCATCTATTGCTATTCCTTTTCATTCTTTCTTTCTTTTATTTACTTATGCTATGTGATGTTTACATCATGCACTTTGATCCCATTCATTTCCCTGTCTCTTTGTAACCAGCCCCCATCCCTGCATTCACCCCTCCCCCCAAAAATTGAAGCAAAATTTAAGAGAAGAAAGGGAAAGGACAAAAAAGGGGAAAATGAAAATTTTCATCATGGAAGCTACAGTGTGACACAGAGAATGAAGCAGTAAATCCCTTTGTCCATGTCCGATCGCCATTCATAACCGTCGCTTACACTAAGCAACTGCCAAATTATTATTCAAAGTATCTTTTCAATATCACATATATATGGATATACACACAGGAATACATACATGCCCAGCTTTCTATCGGTGTACTTATAAGACTTCTTTCAGTGTTCAGTTCTGTCTCTCACATTCTACCCAGACCTGTTCCTCTCACGGAGTTTGTCTCTGTGTCCAGGAAGATTTTTCTTGTATGTCATCTGAGGTAATGCCTATCTTATTGTTAAACCTGTAAACACTGAATTATGGTTTTTATTTAAGAGATATTTTGGTGACCAAACGGGCTATTTAAGGAGGTGTTAGCATGTTTTTCCCTCGAAATATTAAATCAAGCGAACATAGCTTTATCATTATATTGGGGACCAGATAAAGACATGCTTTATGTGTGCTGATGTTTGAGTGTGAAGCTTCTCACAACTCATCCCTCACTTCTGGTGCTGATTTGGGAGGCGGTAGAAGTGCTAGAAGTTGAAGCCTCCCTGGAGGAAGTAGGTCACTGCTGCTTTATGGAACTGTAGTAGGTGGTAACTCCAAAGCACAGACTGACTTCTTCCCGAATTTTCCACCGATCCTTGCACGACATGCTATAGACTTGCTTTCTACCAGGCCAAGATGGGAGCATCACATCCTTCTTTTATACATATGCTTCCTTGACACAACTTTTTTTTGCAAGAGTTTAATTTTTTTAATTAATTAAAAAATTAAAGTTGTGTGTGTAATGTGTTGTGAAAATAATCACCCCTTTACCCTCCCTCATCTCCCTCCCAAAACTTCAGGCCCCTTTATTGTTCCCAATTAATCTCCTCCTACTTTCATGCCTTTGTGTGTGTGTGTGTCCAGGCCTTTTTCAGGAAGTCCAGTTACACCGAATACATCACCACAGAAGACAGTGCTTCACAGAACTCCTCCCTATTCTCCAGCCCTTCCAATTCACCCATCCCTTTGTTCCTGTGATGTTCCTTGGGTCTTTCTGGGGATGATATACATGCCAGCTTTTAAGACTGAGTATTCAGTGGTCACCTAAGCATCTTAATGTGGATGCAACCGCGTCCTTATTTTCAAAGAGCATCCAGACCAGACATGGACATATCTAACTACATCACTTTCCTCAAGGGAAATTCTTAACATCTGACTTTATCCTTCAAATTTTATTTTGTATCTGTCTCGGGGTACAACTCTCTCTTTACTGGACTAGTAGACTAATCAACGTAATAGGAGATGTTTTATCTTGTACAATTCTGTCCCTTTTAGGCATTCCTCTTCCCCTTCCATTCATTCGTGTTCATCGATCCATCTATTCATTCCAACGTTACTTTGGGCAGCTGTGTACTTGGCCCTGTTCAGCACTGTGGATATAATGAGTTGTCTGCCCTCGTGGGTCTTGGGTGGATTTAGAAACCACCATTTATCAGAAGACGTTTTGCAATAATGTAGCAGTGGCAAGGGCTGTGACTTGAATGGCTTGGGTTGTTTAGTTACCATGACGACTGCTACCCTAGTGAAGAGGGCTCTTCACTCGCCCCATTTTACTCATACGATAAATCCAGCATTACCCACGACTGATAATAATTGGGGTAGACTTAGTCCATACTCAGTCTACAGTACTGAAAGGACAAATGCTCTCCCTTACCAGAGTATGGCCACCTCCAGAGCCCACCTCATTGCCTTCACGTTCTCATACAACTCTCCAGGCCTCTCATTGAACTTGTCTTTCCTCAAGCATTTTGAGGATTTTTTTCTTTTCAAATTATTATCTTAAAACTTTTTTTGGCAAATTAATGGTTTTTTTTTTTTAACTATTTGTCCCTACAGTTCAGTACAGTGAGTAGGTTACGAATGGGGTATGTTTGTGTGCACTAGTTTACTGAGAAACTGTTTCTATGTTACTATAAAGAAACATTCAGAACTTCACATAACCTGTGTGGACTTTGGATGGGACTTGCCCATTTGCCGATCAATGGGAAAATTGCCAAGTAACTTAAAAATGAGCTAATCATATTCCTAAATCTTAGAAAAAAAAATTGGACCTATTCTGTCTTTCCATTTTCCCATCTCATAGCCATTTACCTCCAGTATCTATTTTCTTCTCCAGTGCAACTACTTAAAAAGATATCTTAGGTGCAGATGAAAATATGTCTACTTGTTACAAAGAAGAACGGCATTATTTTCTTCATCATTTATTGTTACACAAAGTTAACCAGAAATACATCTAAAACAGGGGTCCTCAAAACCAGAGAATGAAAAACCATTTCCACAAGGTTGGTGGGGAAAAAAAAGGAAGAAAGAAAATTTAAATTAGATTAGTTGACTTCCTTTTTTCTTCTTCATTCTTTCCTTTTTTTTTCTTTTTCTTCTTTTAAAGTTAGGGTATTAATAAATAACAGCCTTGTGTGGCTTGGAGCTTGCTGTACAACCAGGTTGGCCTCAAACTCATGGAGATCTGATGCCGACTCCCAACTTCTGGGATTATGAGCCACCATGTACATCAGACAAGTGCATTTTTATTTTATTTTAATTGAGTAACCAAGCTATTATTAAGTATCAATATCATCAAATTGCCTTTTAATGCCATTTAAATTTTTAATTCATGAAAATGGCCATTTGTCCTGACTTGAAGAATATTTTTGCCTAAATAAATTAGAGTCTATTTCATTTTGCCAGTCCATATGTTAGCCATGCATGTCAATGTGAATTCTCAACGTAAATGACATCAAGGTTTTTGCATATGGAGACTGTCACTGTGGACAAGCGTCTGAATGCCTGTGGCATTGTTGCAGAAAAAGAGAGCCCAGTACCTTCTATCTCTTCTCTGATAACCTACAAGTCATTGGTAATCATTAGGATGGTTTTGTTGCTGCTGTTCATGACTGCAGAAATTCAGTGTTCAAAGTGTTGATAATAGGATTCAGATTTGTCTTGTGCTGTTTTCACTTACATGCTGTGGCTCACCACCTCAAGTACAGCAGGTAAGATACCACAAGAGACTTGTCCATAGGCCAGCGTGTTCTAGAAGCAATCCCTCATGGGCACTCTTTTCCTCGGGGAGTCTAGGTTGTATGAAGCTGACATGTAAAGCTAATTATCACAGTTGCTAAAATGTGAGAACTCCTCACCAGGATTGTTCGGTTCCTTGTAATACGCACGCGAACACACACACACACACACACACACACACACACACACACACCCCACATATGCACAGTAACCCACACAGAGATACTACAGCACCTACATGCACAGCTACACCACACAATACACACACAGCACATGTATACACACAATACTATAGAACAATTAATAAAAACCCAGAGACAGATATTGGGATTCAACCTGAAGATCAGAAAAACAAAGCAGCCAAGCCTCTGGAGACCTCTTATCTCTCTGAAATCTTCAGACTGAAAGCAAGCATATTTCTTTCTCAGCACACCTTATATTCTTCTCTAGTACTGGGATTAAAGGTATGTACCATCACTGCCCAGCCTCTATGGCTACCTAGTGTGACTGCTGGGATTAAAGGTGTGTCCCTCCACCACCTGGCCTGTATGGCTGACTAGTGTGGTTGTTTTGCGTTCTGATCTTCAGGCAAGCTTTATTTATTAAAATACAAATGAAATATCACTACACAATATCACACACATCACACATATACAACATATATGCACATATATGTATGACCACATACATACCGTGTACATGTGGTCATACGTGACACATATCACAATACATATATTACATGCACACACATACATATCACACATCATATACATGTAGTCACACTATATCATAAACAGACCTCACATACACATATCACACACACACGCCACACATATGCACATTATACACACATACAAACAACACATATTATAAGCACACGTGAGCATGCACACACACACACTATGAATGCTCACAAGTTAACCATAAGCCCTGCTCTGAAGTTCTCAAGATGTAGAATTACACTTTTTTCCCTCACAGCTTTAAATCTGTAAAGAGAAAGTACTCAACCTGACTCATTTGGCAAAAATTGCAAATTCCCCAGGTTGCTTCTGGATGGGGGTTGTGATTGAGCCTGAATCACCAGGCAATTGCTTCTCTTAGCCAACTCATTTTGTCTAGGTGGGCACAGCTGGAAGTAAACTGCCCACAGTAAACTAAAGCTGTGTAGCTGTGCGCTTCCAGGTTCCAGCTAAGAGCTGCTGAGGACGTGAAATCAGACCTGAGGCCTCTTTCTTCCTCCCATGGTGTATGGGATTTTTATGCCACAGTGTGGCCCCTAAGTGATAAAGGCTTTCTGCTCTGTGTCCGGTGCCTTTGGAGAGCAGGGGCATCTGCCTCCCAGAGGGAAGTGGATTACTAGGACAGTGTCTGTGCCCACCACCTCCGCAGCCCTGGTTGTCCTGGTGTGGGTTTGCTTGGATGTGAGCAGAAATGTTAATTTATGCATCTTTAGGAAAACATTGTCGTGTTTCTGAAACTTGGAAATAGGAATCTGAAGGCAAATGATTGCATGCAATCTTTCCTGATATTAAGAAATAGTCAAATCACTTAGAAGGATTAAGCACTCTGGAAAATGAATGCTGCTTCAGGAGTTGCATAAGAAGTGTTTCCATTCTTTTCAAATTGCATATAAAATCAATAACATATTTTACCCATTTTTCAAGTGTTACTCTTCATGAAATATTTGAACTCTTGTGCCAATAACTTTTTATTTGCCTTTAAGATGAAACTGACTGACTTGATAGAGCCTTCTATCTCTTAGAGTTGGAAGGCTCAGGGGAAGAAATGTCTGCAGACATTTTTATTTCTCAGTACATTTTTCTGAGCTTGTTTCTGGAATGAGAGCAATGACTTCAGCAGGTATTGAAAAGATGCTCTTGTGTCTGGTAGGGAGGGCAGAGTTGTGTGGAAATCTGTCAAGTGACCCCCAAGTCCTGAAGGAAGCACTGAGCTCTCGCTGGTCTTCAGACTGTGTGGACTCAATCCTGATCTGATGCTGGCGAATAGCACTTGAAGATGACAGTATAATTTATAGCCAGAGTTGAGGATGGGAGCGCGAGTTCCAGGAAACATTCTCGCTAAGCTTGTGCATTTCAGCCAGTAGTGCTAGAATGTTAGAGAACTATAGAAAATCAAGAAAGCGTGCACTTTGTTTGGTTTTGGTGTGTGTGTGTGTGTGTGCGCGCGCGCGCGCGCGCATGAACATGCAGGTTGTGTCTACTTTCTAGTGTAGGTGTAACCAAGTGTGTGAATGTGCATATGGGGGACAGAGCTTGACATCAGATGTCTGTGATTGCTATTCATTTTTATTTTTTGAGCCATGGTCTCTCATAAACCTAAAATTCTTGGATTTGGCTAGGCTCTCTGGGCAATGAGTTTTATGGATCTCAGCCCCTCTCCCCTAAGCACTATTTAGAAGTGTACCACTGCATTTGGCCTTCGACATGGGTGCTGAGGATCTAAACGCAGGTCCTCATGCTTGCTCGTCAGATACTTTACCATCTAAATCATCTTCGTAGCCCATGAATTTTTAATTACCATGACTTTGGATGTTATGATAGTTTCAAAGGCTATATATATTAATAATAGGGGACTAATCCTGTCAATAAGAGCACAGCAGGAAAAGTCTGCTGTTTTTCATTTAGTGGGCAATTGTGCAACGGCAGATGCATTGCACACACACTCCCGAGTGTTCCTGCATTACAGAAGTGGAGGGACTGGACGTTGACGTGACACACATCGCTTCTGCTCCCAGGAGTAGTTGGGTCTAAATTGTCTCTACTGTCTTCAAAAGACAGGGGTCACTCAGAGTCATGTTTCTACTTTCTTCCATTCCAAAGTGGCCCTCCATTTCAGAGCATCTCTGTCATGTTCAACCTGCTTTCACTGCAGAGAAAAGGTAAACATCCTTCTAAGTGAACAGTCACCTGAAAATTGCTTCCAGAGCGCCAGTAGGATCTTGAATCTGCCTGTTCCACATGCTGGGACCTCACTCTTGTTCCTGAACAATCTCTAGGGGACTGTTCCAAATATTTCCTCTTGAAGCAACTGGAATCCGCTGAGAAATAGGAACAGCTGTTGATAGGCGATTGCTGTGCACAAATCATCCTCCTGCCCTAAAAGGATTAGGAATGGCTCTTCTGAGAACGGACTCAGGCAGCTCTTTGTTTATTTATTGCAGTGGTGGATGGCAGTGGAGCAAGAAAGCATCTCTCTGACCTCCCCCACCACACTGCTCACGTTTTATAGACAGATGACGTTTCCTTTCCCATTGGGTAGCTCGGAAAGAACCACAGAGCTCTCTCTTTCTGTCTGAAGGAAGACTTCTGTGCCAGAAAGGATATCCTCATGGTTCCTAATGAACATTAACTTGATGATTATTTCTTTTCAAAAAATAATCCAAATTATTACTTTTCAAAGTGCCAGTCCCTAGCGTGACTTACTGTTTGGGGGCCTGTTCTTTCATGGCCCTGTTGAAGGCACAGATAAAAATCTACTATCAATAGCCATGCAGTGGTAGCCACCACTGAAACATCCATCACTGAAACCCCCAGTGGAGCCTTTTGAAACGTAGGCTGTGATCTTGGAATCTCAACTCGCCCCGGCAGGGGGCCTTGGCCTTGACTCTTCATTGCCAGTCTCTGCTCTGCAGCAAACAAACAAGGCCCTTCCCGATAGGAAGAGATGAGGAATGAGGAGATGAAAAAAGAGGAGATATTTTACAGCACAAAGAAGTGCACAGTAGAGGTGGAAGAAACGGGTCAGCCATTGAGACGCTTGCTGCTCTTCCCGAGGATCTGGGTTAGACTCCAGCACCCGGGGAGAGTGGCTGATAACCGCCTGTAGCTCAAGGTCCAGAGAATCCAGTGTCATATCCTGGCCTTTGCAGGTACCTACCTGCACGTATGTAACATATGCACACACAGACACAGATATACACACACAAATACAAATACATCTTAAGAAAAGTAAACAAATGGTATCTCTGTTAATACCTAAATCTCCTAAAACAATAGTTTGTGTATCTGGGTACATAGATATACATGGGCTGTATCTTATCTAGCTATTACACCCTAACGAGTTAGTTGCACTAAGTGTACTGTTAGTAATTATTTTTTTAACTTTAATTAATTGATTTTTGCCTAGGTATATGTCTGCCATTTGTATGCCTTGTGCTCTCAGAGGCCAGAAAAGGGTATTAAATCTCCCTAAACTAGAGTTGCAGATGGTTGTCAGATGCCATTTGGGTCCTAGAAATCAAACCTAGTTCCTCTGGAAGAGCAGTAAGTGCTCTTTCATCTGGACCTCTCCAGCCCCAGCCACCAGCTCTTGCATGCTGGATATAGTGTTTGCTATGGTGGCTCCACAAAGTTGGCTTTGCCATGACTGTTGCTCTCAGTGTGTTTTAGCACTCTAATAATGGAGCGAGTGTTACATGACTAATAAACACTGTTGATTGCAAGATACACTGTGCAAGGGTCTAGAAAGTAGGACAAACAACAGGAAACATGAGCCGTTTGCTGCTAAGGGAGCAAAGCTTCACTGGGAAGGAGCAATGAGGCATATGATGGGGTCATATAACAGGAAGAATAAGCTGATAATTTTCTGCGACATACAAAGGATGTTACAGAGAGGGGTGTACTACACAGGCCATTCTTAAGGGTCAGTGAGAGCCATGGGCTAGGGCTTCCCTGTGGTGGCATTACATATGAAGAGTAGTGATAAGGCCAGAGTTATAGGACAGTCTGAATGTCTTAGACAGCTGAGAGACATCAAGGCTCTCCAGCTGAGAGGGGGCAGGATGAGAGGTAGGAAACTGAGAACTGATGACGGTAACAACGAAGCTGTATTGCAAATGGAAGACTTAGAGGCAACGGAACTGCTCGGTGAAGCCAAGGCTGAGGAGGAGGCCACAATCAGTAATTCCATGCTTCTGTGCTTCAGACTTGGCCCCATCATTTCTGGCTAAGTCACCTGGCTTTCCAGCTTTCCACACACAATAAAGATAGCTAAGAACTCGTTCTAGGCACCATCTAAGGTGAGACCTCATCCTCACCAATGCAGTAATTCAGGAGGTCTGAATGTAATAATAATAAATAAATATATACACACATATTAGCATACACATAGATATATAACATATTAACATATACACCATACATATACTAGACATGCATATTCATTAATATGCCATATAATATGTTAACTACATATGTATATTTGTGTGAAATATATGTATATATTTTAATGTGTGATACACACACACACACATACATTCCAGCAGATGTTCAGTAAAGAAGGATGAGAAAAGAGGCTGTGGAAACACTCAGGGAACAAGTAAATTACAACGTGTTTTGCAGAACCTGGTGTCACAGAAAAAAAACATTGTTTTTCATATGGAGTGTGGATCCCATCCCATGGCTCTTTCTCAAGGATGCATATGATAACAATTAATGAAAAACAGAGGCCATGAGTTTGAAGGAAAGAGATGTACAGGAGGATTTGGAGGGAGAAAGGGAAGGGAGAAATGTTGCAATTATATAATCTTAAATATCTAATTAAAAATAAATGTGATTTCTGACCTTCCATTAAGCTGGGAAGTCTGCTCCCAGACAGAACTCATGGCCAGCATTCATAAGGACCCAGGTTCAATCACCAGCACTGCAAATAAATAAGTGTAAAAGAAAGACAGCCTGTATGTTGAATAACTTGATCCTTTGGTACCTGCATGGGTATGACATGATGGTCATAGGCTCCTCAGGACAGGCTTAGGCATACTGCGTAGCCCCTTCCCTCTCTCTCCAGGGTGGAGGAGCCTCTGCTCCATGCTTCATCTTAGCCGGAAGCAGGAAACTTTTCAGCAGCTCCCTTACCTAATATTTTTTCTCCTGACAGTAAGCACTGGACTTTCCTCCTGAGTAACTTGTGTTCAGTCTTACTCTCTGAAAACAAAATGTAACTTGGAAGAACGTGGCCACAATCTATGAGCACCCAAAATTTTTGTCACTGTGTAGTTGACCAAAGAAGCAAATGGTGTTTGATATCTTTAAGATCCTCCAAAGCAATGCTAAGCAAGGCATCTTATTGTTACCACACATTAGCAACTTGTCCCTTATTACTGCTTCTTTGAATTATGCTCTGAAGGAATCGCCAGCATATTATACCCTGCATGGCTTCTTAGAAAACATATCAAAACAAACAAATCTGAAGGATAGAAGGTCAGTATCTTTTTTAAAAAAAAAAAGCATTCTGATAGCAAGCTCTCTTTATGACTTATGGATGCCAGATAGTACAAAAAGAAATTTGAAAAGTGAAAAGCTATCAATGTATTTTTGGATGAATCAAAGCCATAAAAACCCTATTCCTGAAGAATACTTTGTAAAAATGGTCTGGGTTAATGTCCACAATATTAAAACTGAACAAGAAACAAGCCATCTGTTCTCCGAGTTCCAACTGTATATGAGATATGTATTTTTGCACATAAAGTTACAGAAAAGAAACCAGCCAATATGCTGACCATGTTATCTGAGGAATCTGGTTATGAAGGTAAATCTTTGTCTTTCATTTTAGAATTTTCTTTAACTTTCTCAGTTGTCTATGACCATGCAGTACCTTTAAAATTGGAGAAAAATAATATAAGAATTAGAAATGAAGCTAAGTAGCCAATCATTTCTTTTTTAGTTTTTTTTTCTACTCCATGGAAGTAAGCATGCACTTCTGCATGATGAAGCACAGTGACATCTATCCTTGTCTCTGTCACAGATCAAGGGTTCATGCATTTGAACTGTAATTCAATTACTAACAGGGACCCAGAGATGTCTTCTGTCTCTAGGTCTGTGGGAGCTGCCACTTTGACGAGGTTGAGTGCACATGGATGGAGGGAGGATGATGGTAACATGGAAATGATGTGCAAGAACCCTGAATGAACACAGACAGTGGGCGGGGTTCAGCTCTGGATTGGATGCTGCCTTAGAGCCTACATCTAATCTGCATTTCCATAAAGCTTCCAGACAGCCCTTGACATCATACGCTTGTTGGTAACTGATAAGGAGAAATAACCACTGAAACTTCTCTGGTACTCTCCATGTCATGAGTGCTTTATATCTAGGTAAATAGATGAGTGACCCCACAGAGTGGTGGGGACCTTATGCATAACCCCTAAGGATGTAACAGCCACTTCATATCCCACTATTACTTCACTGTGATCAATGAAGCCGTATCTACCACCAAGGTAGGCAGAGTCCTCTTTATATAATTCTTGGAAGATGTTAACCCCTTTATTTTATCTTAAATATTATGTTTTTTTTTCTTTCCCGAACAACTAATATTAAGTTGAGAAGACAAGAGTAAAGAATGCTTTGACTTCACCCTATGGGAGCAAGCTAATGCTTTCTGTAGAGTGAGTAAGGAGCCTGCAAAGTTACCAGTGTACTGAATTGGTGTGTTTGCTTTGTTAGATGCAAGGTCCATGTGTGTTCTGCTTCTAGTTCTTTCCTTTCCCCTGTATCAATTTCCTTGACAATGTGACTACAGTTTTTTTTTTTTTAATCTGAAGTTGGCACTGTGTCTTGCTTTGGCTAGTTTGATGTGAGTGGAAACGGTAGCACTGGGTGATTTTCTCTTGCTCTGTTAGTCCTTTGCCAGATGAGCAAGGTCTCCAAAGGCCATCATGAGAAGAAAAGCCCCAACAAGAGCCGCGAGAACAGTGCCCTGACTGGCACTGTGCTAGGAACTTGGCTTGCCAATTTCTCCATATAAACGCAGTCTAGCTTGCATAGACCTGAGTGATTCTAAGGAATGCATTACTATTGTCATAAGCCACCAAGTTCTGAATGATTCATTACAATACACTAATAAAAAGTTTTCCCTAATCTCATTGTGTCCGATAAAACAACTTGGAGTGCTTTGTAGACAGAAACCTTTTTTCTCTCCAGTAGCGTGCTCTGCACACTACATATAATAACGTGTGTTGAATGAATGACTGATTCAACATAGTTGTCAGCCTACCATCCCAACCTTTACCACAAGCTGCAGAAAGAACTGTGTGCTCTGTTCAGATGAAAGATGGACTGAAGTCCTAAGCTCGCAGTGCCCAGAACGTAAGTATATTTGGAAGTGAGACATTTACAAAACAGTTTCAATAGACTTGTTGGATTGGACCCTACCCCACTGGGATTTATTTTCCATTTGAACGGGAGAAATTTGAGGTTGTATAGATGCGCAGTAGGTAAAGTTCTTGTCACGGAAGCATGAAGATAAGTTTGGATTCCCAGGACTCATGCAGAGATAGATGCACTCTGATGGACTGGGGATGGAAGCGGAGAATCTCCTGAAGCTCATTCTCCAGCTGGACTGTATCACAGTGGAGGACAAGAACAGACTGAAGACTGACCCTGGAGGTTGTCCTCTGATTTCCACATGTGGACCATGGTATGTGAAACGGCACACATGCACCTGCACCTGTGTGTGCAAGCACACACACACACAGAATAATAAGCAAACATAGATAAAAAAGGGAACACATAGAGACAGAGACTGCCAGCCAGCCATGGAGGAAGGTATGAAACCATACACAAAGAGAAGATGGCCACACTCTGGATGGTTGTCTACTAAAGTTAGGTGACACCTCACACCCAGAAACATTGGGAAAGCACCAGAAACTGAAGCACCAGAGCTTGACTTTTTCCTGCAGCTGTCTGGGAGAAGTGGTCCTGCTGAGACTTTGTTCAGACTTCAGGACTCCAGAACTATGCTACTTTTCTAGTTTTAGGCAGTCAGTTTTTGGTACTTCACTCAAGCAGAGAGCTGTAGGAAAGCAATATTTCCCTCTTTGATTCTCCACTTCCTTCATCACGTGTGGTCCCTTATTCCTCAAGCATGCAGCTCCCTCTCCCCAGGATCCTTTGCTTGCTCTTCTAAGGAAATATTTTCCTCTTCATTTTTCAAAACCATCAGAAAGCTCGTCTCTTCCTGGAATTGCCACACAAATCCCACAGGAAGATTTAATTTCTCTTCTTTGTGAATTATCCTTATACAAACTTTGAACTTCTACAACAGTTTCTGGATGTTATAGATAAATACTTGCTGATTATTTTGAGGGCTCACATTGGAAATCAAGGCCTGAGATATGGTCAGAGAAAATATGGATGCTTCGGTGTCTGGGAAAGGACACCACAGGACTTAAGAAGTGGACAACGGTATGGTAGAGATGGTTATTTAAATTCTTCCTTTTTTTTTCTCACCTTCAGATAAAACTTCAAATGCACTTCTTGATATGGCCCATACACTCACGCCTGAGTCGCTTTATTGGATATTCATAAACAGAAAGAAAAAGAATTCCCAGATAACTGAGATGGCTCGACAAGTAAGGAGCTTGTCTTACAACCATGATGGCCTGAGTTCAAATCCCCAGAATGCGTATAAACCTAGGTGGAATAGCACATATGTGTGAGTGAGTCCAATGTTCCTGGGGTGACATAGGAGCTGGAGACAGGAGGAAGTTTGCAAGCATCTCACCTGTTTTGAGACTTATTAACATTCCCGGAGAGGTTTTGAACTCATTTTGTAGCCCAGGTTACTGTGATCCTCTTGTCTCAGTCTCCTGAGTGGCTGGGATGACAGGCCTGTACCACTAGCCCTGGCTGGTGAGAAGCCTTCATTTCCTGTGTTTGCCATGCAACACTCGGCAAGTTCGCTTTTATTTCACAAGGACTTGGCTATTCAACTTGTGGTAATGGAGGTGGTGTTCTCTGCTTGTAAGGCTGGAGCAATGATAGCCTGTACACTGCAGAGAAGTGATCACAGTAGGCGTTTATAAATGGCAGTTTTCTCGTTTCCAGCTGAATCAATTAAGAACTGAACCCAGAAAGACTGTGCTCGCTCCCTGAAACTTAGGCAAGGGATCAGAGGAGTCTGATGTCCACATCAAGCCAGTTTACAGTGCAGCCATGGCAGAAAATATGGGCAAGTGATCAAAGGGGAGAAAAAACTGGGTGCAGCGGTACAACCCTGAAGAATTTATGTCAAGTTTAACCTTTTATACAGTTTCATAGACAAGAAATTTCAGAAATGAGGGTTCAAATGAAAGTGGACAGACTGTGAACACGAGCTGTAAAGGGGGCTCTTTTGTAACGATGCAGGCACAGTAACTCGGGTTAAATTTTATCAGGTTTCTCGGCCTTTTAACTGCCGGATAAAAATCGCACTATGGTACCTGGATTCAGGAAAGAATATAAATACTATTATAAATGCCAACAGGTTTGTGGTCTCATTTCATACCTGTCAGCTCCTATTAGGAAGCACATCTTTCTGTGAGGATTCAGACAGACTGGCTTTCCTTCCTTCTATAGCTCTGTCTCAACTTCCACTGGTAAAGCCCATCCTGAGGCAGAGGCCTGTTCTTGAGTTTTGTGGGTCCCAACAGCCATCTTTGAATGGAGCAAAAATTTACTTCCATGGCATCTGGTTTCTTCATAGATGTATTTGTTTATGTTATTAGAAGATGCATTTTGGCAGCAGAACATGGAGTCAACATCACGTTGCCAGTTATGCCTGCGTTGGAGACAATTGTCCCGATACCTGTGATGACTCTGCGTTTAGAAGGGCCACCATGAGGTCACTTCCCATATGGACATTTTCCAGGTTCACACAGGGAGGTCAGATTGGGACTCTCTTTACCATGAATATAAATGTGTTTAAAATATGCTTCCCCTTGGAGATTAAGATTTTACTGTATGTAACAGAATAGGGGATTTAGTGCTTCTCTAACTAAATCTTTATATTAAATTGTTTAAATTACATATGAGAAGAATAAAGCTGAGAAAAAGCAGTATAAATAACCAAACTGTAAAGCCTGTCTAATTAATACCTCTGACCCAGAAGGGTATATAAAATAATATTTTGAATCTTTTGCTAATAATATTAAAATGAAAATGATGGAAATTAATACACACCATGCTGCTATTACCCTCTTGCTCACCAAAACTGCTTCTCTGATGGTCTTAGCCAACTTTTAACATATGCTGTGCATTATAAAAAGGGCAGAATTTATTTCTTCTGATTTGTGTGGAAGCCAGATCACAGGGAGAGTCTTCCTGATGGTAAAACCCCACACGACAGGTTTACAACTGAACTCTGCTGAATTCTCTCACAAGAAGTATCTTGTTTGATTCTAGTGGCAATATCTACCTCCCACATCCCTGTCTCCTCTGTCCACAAGATTTATATACCCAGATGAACTATCATTTAGGAATTAGAGCAAAAAAGTGATAAGTTCAGCTATTTAAAATTCTAGGGGTCATCACACTCAGAATCTGCTTGAAACAGCCCCTCAGAAAGCAGAGAAATGGAACCAAAGAGAAAAATGCAAAAAAAAAAAAAAAAGCTTAGCTGAGCAGGAGCTGGTAGCATGCTGGGAAGTGGTCAACTAAAATGGAGACAGTAAGTAATTGCAATATGGGAAGGGAACGGTGGCTGTCAGGAAGAAGCTCTTCAGTGAGCAATTCAGTGATATGTAAATCAAGATCTTAAGCTAGTCAGGAAAGCACTAAGGAGGCAGGATAGGTGCATTTGTACATTTATGATATAATATAAAAGTAACGCAATTGTGATGGTGTTTTTAATCTCCACACATGGTAAGCTAACTTGAGGCAAGAGGGGAGGAGTTTAAGGTCAGCCCAGGTTTCCTAGTGAGCCCTTTTCTCAAAAACAAAACGAAACAAAAGATAACTAGGGGAACTCAGAAGAACAAAAAATTATATAACAATATGTTTCTTCAAGCACAAGACAGGAGCAGAAAACTACACAGACAATAAAAATGTTGAACCCAGAAGACAAAAGTTCAGTATTCAGAGTCACTAAACATGTGAAGTCCCAACTGTTTTTACAATGAGAAATTTAGCATATGTAAAACTGACATCTCATCTATCAATACCCACCTCACCCCCCAAATCCATACACGCCTCCCTCTGTGTATGTATGGTCAGGCAGAACCGGGAAACCTCCCACTCCCTTGTTACAGTGAGTATTTACAGCTAGCCTGGCTAAGGACCCACAGGGCTCCCTGCTGGGAATGAGATAGTTGTAGGTACCTCTTGCTGTCTTCACTGTTGCCATTTCTTATGTCATTTATTTGTCGTTCCAAGTTTCTCTTCTGCTTCCAGTTTTCCCATCTGTCTTATAAAACTCATATCCAACACTCAGGGGCATGAATCTTTCCCCCAACATGCAACATGTGAACTCTTTCCAAACAGATTCCAGTCTCTCATTAGAAGCACTCCAGTGTTCTCCACCTTACCCAAGTGTGGCCTACTTAGGCATGGGTGACTCTAGTGATTTCTTTTTAATATTTAATTTTAAAATTATTTTTGCTGAGCTATATATTTTTCTCTGCTCCCTCCCTTCCCTCACCTCCCCTTCTACTCCCTCCCATGGTCCTCATACTCCCAATTTTCTCAGGAGATCTTGCTATATTTTACTTCCCATGTAGATTAGATCCATGTATGTCTCTCTTAAGGTCCTCTTAGTTGTCTAGGTTCTCTGGGATTGTGATTGTGAGCTGGTTTTCTTTTGCTTTATGTTTAAAAACCACTTATGAGTGAATACATATGATAATTGTCTTTCTGGGTCTGGGTTTCTTCACTCAATATGATGTTTTCTAGCTCATTTCATTTGCCTGCAAATTTCAAGATGTCGTTATTTTTCTCTGCTGTGTAGTACTCCACTGTGTAAATGTACCATTTTCCTTATCCATTATAGGTCAAGGATCATTTAGGTTGTTTCCAGGGTCTGAATATGACAAACAATTCTGTGATGGATATAGTTCAGCACATGTTCTTGTGGCACGACTGAGCATCCTTTGGGTATATACCCAAAAGTGGTATTACTGGGTCTTGAGGAAGGTTGTTTTCTAATTTTCTGAGAAATTGCCATACTGATATTCAAAGGGGCTATACCAGCTTGCACTCCCACCAGTAATGCAGGAGCGTTCCCTTTACTCTACAGCATGAGCTACTATCAGGGTTTTTGATCTTGGTCTTTCTTCCAGGTGTAAGATGAAATCTCAAAGTTGTTTTGATTTGCATTTCTCTGATCGCTAAGGATGTAGAATATCTCCTTAAATGTCATTCAGCCATTTGAGATTCCTCTGTTGAGAATTCTCTGTTTAAGTCTGTACACCAGTTTTAATTGTATTATTTGTTCTTTTGATGAACAATTTTTTGAGTTCTTTGTATATTTTGAAGATCAGCCCTCTGTCCCATATGGGGGTGGTAAAGGTCTTTTACTATTCTACAGGCTGCCATTTTGTCTTGTTGACCATGTCTTTTGCTTTATAGAAGCTACTCAGTTTCAGGAGGTCCCATTTATTAATTGTTGCTCTCAGTGTCTGTGCTGGTGGGGTTATATTTAGGAAGTGGTCTCCTCTTCCAATGTGTTCAAGTATACTTCCCACTGTCTCTTCTATGAGATTCAGTGTGGTTGGTTTTATGTTGAGGTCTTTGGTCCATTTGTACTTGAGTTTTGTGCATAGTGATAGATATGGATCTATTTTCATTCTTCTACATGTTAATATTGAGTTATGCCAGCACCATTTGTTGAATATGCTTTTTTTTCCATTTGATATTTTTTGCTTCTTGTCAAAATTCAGGTGATTGTAGGTATGTGGATTGATATCTGGGTCATCAATTTGGTTCCATAGGTCCTCCTGTCTGTTTTTATGCCAATGCCAGGCTATTTTCAGTACTATAGCTCTGTAGTAGAGTTTGAAGTCAGGGATTGTGGTGCCTCTAATAGTTCAATTATTGTACAGGATTGTTTTGGCTATCCTGAGATTTTGCTTTTCCATATGAAGTTGAGTATTTTCTTTCAAGATCTGTGAAGAATTTTGCTGGGATTTTGATGGACATTGCATTGAATCTGTAGACTGCTTTTGGTAAGATTGCCATTTTTACTATGCTAATTCTACCTACCCAAGAGCATGGAGATCTTTCCGATTTCTGGAATTTTCTTCAATTTCTTTCTTAAGATAACTAAAGTTTTTGTCATACATGTCTTCTACTTGTTTGGTTAGAGTTACTTCAAAATATTTATGTTATTCATGGCTATTGTGAAGGGTGATGTTTTTCTGATTTCTTTCTCAGTCCATTTATCATCTGTGTAAAGGAGGGCTGCTAGTTTGTTTGTTTGTTTTTTGAGTTAATCTTGTATCCTGCTACATTACTGAAGGTGTTTATGAATTGTAGAAGTTCCTTTGTAAAAATTTTGGGGTCGCTTATGTTAACTATAATATCAATAGCAAATAGTGATAGTTTGACTTTTTCTTTTCCAATTTGTATTTCCTTGATTTTCTTTTGTTGTCTTATTATTCTAGGTAGAACCTCAATTACTATATTGAATAGATATGAAGAGAGTGGATAACCTTGTCTTGTTCCTGATTTAAATGATTTTTTTGGTGTTTCTCTCCATTTAGTTTGATGTCTGCTGTTAGCTTGTTGTATATTGCCTTTAATATGTTTAGGTATGTTACTTGTATCCCTGCTCTCTCCAAGACCTTTATCATGAAGGGATGATGTATTTTGTCAAGACTTTTTTTTAGCATGGAATGAGATGATCATATATTTTTTTTCTTCAGTTTGTTTATATGTTGAATTATATTGAGAGATTTTCATATGTTGAACAATCCTTGCTTCTCTGGGATGAAGCCGACTTGAATATGGTGAATCATTTTTTCTGATGTGTTCTTGGATTCAGGTTGCCTGTATTTTATTGAATATTTTTGCATCAATGTTCATGATTGAGATCGATCTGTAATTCTCTTTCTTAGCAATGTCTTTTTGTTGTATGGTTATTCGGACAATTGTAGCCTCATAAAAAGAATTTGGCAAAATTTCTTTTGTTTCTACTGTGTGGAGCAGTTTCAGGAGTATTGGTATTAATTTTCTTTTTTTTTGGAAAATCTTTTAGAATTCTGTGCTGAAACCACCTGGCCTTAGGCTTTTTTTGTTGTTGTTGTTGGGATACTTTTGATGACTGTTTATATTTCTTTAGCTGTTATAGGTCTGTTTAATTTTCTTGTCTTGACTTGATTTAATTTTGGTAAGTGATATTTTTCCAGAACATTGTCTAATGCAGGTTTTCAAAATATGACCTAATGATTCTCTGGATTTCCTCCTTGTCTGTTTTTATGTACCCGCCTTTCATTTCTGATTTTGTTAATTTGGATATTCTCTCCCTGCCTTTTGGTAGTTTGGAGAAAGGTTTGTCTATTTTGTTGATTTTCTTGAAGAACCAACTTTTTGTCTCATTGATTCTTTGTTGTTTCTGTTTTGTTGTTCTCAGCTCTTAATTTGATTATTTTTTTCCATCTAGTCCTTCTGGGTGAGTTTGGTTCCTTTTGTTCTAGAGTTTTAAGATTTTCTGTTAACTCATTAGGGTGGAATTTTTCCAGCATCTTTATATAGGCATTTAGTGATATGAACTTTCCTCTTAACACTGCTTTCATTGTGTCCCATAAATTTTGGTATGTTGTGTGATCATTTTCATCAAATTTTAGGAAGTCTTTAAGTTCTTCCTTTATTTCTTCATTGAGCCATTGATGATTCAGGTGAGAATTGTTTAATTTCTGTGTATTTGTGGGCATTCTGAAATTAGTGTTGCCGTTGAATTCTAATTTTAAGCCATGGTGACCTGGTAAGATACAAGTAGTTATTCCATTTTTTTGGTATCTGTTGAAGTTTGCTTTGTTACCAAGTATGTGATATGTGGTCAAGTTTTGAGAAGGTTCCATGAGGTGCTGAGAAGAAGATATATTCTTTTATGTTTGGATTGAATGTTCTATAGATGTCTGTTAAGTCCATTTGAGTCCTAACTTCTGTTAGTTCTCTTACTTCTCTGTTCATTTTTTTTATCTGACTGACCTGTCCAGTGATGAGAGGGGAGTGTTGACGTCTCCCACTATTAGTGTGTGGGGTTTAATGTGTGACTTAAGCTTTAGAAGTGTTTCTTTTACATATGAGGGTGCCCTTTTATTTGAGGCATAGATGGTCAGTGTTGAGATTTCTTCTTGATGGATTTTTCCTGTGAGTAATATGAAATGCCCTTTTTTGTCTCTTGATTGATTTTAGTTTGATAAAAGGAGATCGAAGGGATACAAATCGGAAAAGAAGTCAAACTCTGTCTATTTGCTGATGATAGAATAGTTTACCATTCCCTTAATGTCAGGCCTTTATGTAAGTGTAAATTGTATCCTTGACTATTGCCAGTAATGGCAGCCTGGACTTACTACCATGACTGTAACATTAACTTCATTATTTCCAACATATTCTTATTAAACTCTAGTATTTTTCATTATGATTTATAATATACACTACATATAAGCTAAGTAGTGCTATAATATAATAAATAAATAAATAAATACATGTGTTGTTCTATGTAGTCAAGCAATGTTTTTATCTTGGAGATTGATGTCACATAAACACGGAGCCCTTACAAGAAGCAGGTACTGAACAGGATAAATTTGGGGATACATGGAAGCTCTTCTGAGGGACCAGTTCAGTAACACTCCCTTCAGGAAATCAGAAATGAATGCTAAAAGGCAAGGTAGTATGAATGAGCTCTTTCCATACAGGAAAAAAATATTTTTATATAGTGTAGGCATGGCAGTCAAATGCACAGCGTGCAGAGAGATTCTAAGTTCAGGCCTTCTGATCCTGGGATTTCTTTGAGAAGCAATTGTATATAAGTTAAAAAAAGAAATAAAAAGTTCAAAGACTTTGGAGTCAGAGAGACTGAGGTATGACCTTCAGTTATGTTACTTGTTTGGTTAATCGGACTAAATATCTGCTACTTCTCTTCTCCTTCTTTCATCTCCTCCTCCTCCTCCTCCTCCTTCTCTTTCTCTTCGGACTCCTCTTCTTTATAAAAAATTAGAATAGTGTTGCTAGTATTAGTGGTGCGTCTTTGCTTCTGGAAGCATGCATAGATGTATTTTCATGGTTATATAAACCCTGTCATCTTGACATGGAAGATAACCACCAAATCAACCAATCAGGGTTTGTCTCACATCCTTTCATGTAGCATCCATGCACATGTCTCTATGACTTCTCTTGTCATGGCCATTGGATGGGTGCATTTCAAAGTGTCCATGTGCCTCCTCTAAGTAGCAAAAATTCTAGGAACTGGCCTTCAACAAACACCAAATCTCCAGGCACCTTGACCTTGTTCCTGGGTTTCTCCACCTCTAAAACCATGAGAAATCAATTTCTGTTGTTTAGAAGTCACTTACGCTGTATTTTTCTCACTACAGGAACACTCACACTCTTTATCACAGTAAAGAACTCTGCTCCAGGCCCTGGACTGTAATCATGTCCATTGAGATAAATTATCAGCTGTGGAGTGACAGGAAGAGCCCTATTCATCCCTGCCCTGAGATTTCTCATAATCGGGTTTAGCCAAAGGTACTGTACTTCTCTGAGTCTCAAATCTCATCTACAAAAGGCAATATGACATCTGCCTCGAGTGAGGCTGCAATTATCCAGTGAGATGATGTATTTGGGGCCTGGGACTGTAGCACAGTTGGTAGGGTGTTTACTAACATACATAAAGTACTGTGCCCAAGCCCAGCACCATATATACTAGGTATAGCAGCACAGCCCAAAAAGAAAAGAACAAAGCCAAAATGGACAAATCAGTGGAAGCCAACATGTCTGAAGCACAGCACCTATACAGATAGCAGACAGAACAAATCTACTGTGCTCTCCTCACTGTTGGCTTCCCTGCTTCTTGACATTCTTATCATTTTCCAAAGAACATTGATCACCCATTTTGGAGTCCTTTGTTTTCCTTTGGACCCTTGCTAGTGTTGCATTGCTGATTCTTTGAGCAGCCTATGTCACCTGCTTACTTCTATAGGGGGCAGGGCAGGGAGGGGGAGTTAATAAACACAGAAGCCCAAGCTCTGGTGTCATTGAAGGTAGATGCCAGAAAAAGGATGAAGAATGACACAGTCTTAGAAACAGTAACAATGGGAGTTTGGACTATTTTTGCTTTAATTTTCATTAATTGACTTTCTAATTTTCACTCTAAATTTTAAGTTGATCATTGAAAAATATTTAATTATCAATCCCAAACTATATTGACTAGAAATAGCATTGCACACATAAGATTGTAGAACAACTAAAGAAACAACAAAAAAAAAAAAGAAAGAAAGTTACTAGAAATAACATGTATTATGTGACCGTAACTCAAGGCTCTGAAAAGTAATTGTAAACCAAGAAGCTTTTTTAAGAGAGGAGACCAAGAAATCCTAAGAGATCTGTTACCTGGGTTTTCTTTTGGACTTAAGATCAAGTTCTACTTTCTGTTGACATGGACAGAGAGTCCCTGAGAAGTCTTGATAAAGTTGCAGATGAACATCAGGGAAATGGGTTAGGGCACACCTTTTTCTAACAGTGACAGTGTGGCCACAACACCCCTGGGGACCACAATTAGTCAGAATCTGCACAGCTCATTCACACGTAGAACAACAGGAACGGTAGTGGGGATTAAGAGTAAGCATCCACAATGTGCGTCCTTTCCTGCTTTCACAGGATATATATTATTCAATCCTCACAGGAACAAATGAGGTAGGGATATAGTATTGATCTCATGTTGACACCAATTACGAGTAGCAAAAATAATGAGAGAGTAGGAAGTCACTTATTAAAATAAATAACATTTCCTTAGTGAATTGAACCCCCTCCCCTTTTACCCACAGTAATGTCAATTTGACACTACTTTTATCTTACAGGGCAATTATCTTTAACTATTATCTTGGATTTACTGTTCATTAAAATTTTCTGTGAGAGTCCTGTGTTGTCACTATAGAAAGACTTTCCCGAGGACAGTCACCCTTAGGACCCCTCGCCATCTGTGGCATTTCTTAACATGGCAGTTGTCCTTTGGGCTTTGTAGTGAGGTCACTTGTGCATCTGTCTCATAATATTTAGTTTATAGCCACTAGGTTAGGAAATAAAGCACTTCCTGTAATTATGCCCTCATTAGGACGTATTTCTTTCTTTTCCACATTAGCGATAGAAATGGCATTGAGGGGGGCTTATGAAGTGTTGTCTGGAGGTAGATTGCTGTCATTTTACAACACGAGGTTTAAGAGAGGGTGTTCATTGACCACCAACCAGTTCATGCAAGCACAGCTTCACCCAATTTATATAACGTTAGGGGCTTGTGGTTCATCCATCATCCTTATTAGCACAGCACTGACTATGATACTGCTGTTGACCTGTGAGTGTTTTGCCTGCATGTGTGTTTGTGTAGCAGGTGCTTGTCTGGTGCTCATGGAAGCCAGAACAGTGTGTTTAGTCCCCTGAAACTGGAGTACACATAGTGTTGTGAGCTACCATTTGAGTGCTGCAAGCAAACCTGTGCTCTCTGCAGAAATCAGTGCTCTTAGCTGCTGAGGCATCTCTGGCCCTACTTTCATTTTAAATACAAGCACCAGTAGCTAAACTCCAAATCCCATGCCCTTGCTATGGCTTGGTTCCCCCCCCCCTTTTTTGGGGGTGTGTCTGTGTGTCTGTGAACATTCCAAGAAAGGCTTGGCCTTTCGTTTCAAGCTCAGCTGTAAAAGTATCTCAGATTCAGTGGGCTGTAATTCAACACTCAACTCTCCAAGAAAATAAAAGAACCTATATTATTCATTTTATTCATATGAAGGTTACACAGAAAAATTTACAATAATGATAAAATATGCAATATTTTTCATAGTAAAGTCTATGTAGTCATTGATTTTCGCAGAATGTTTTCATTGATTTTGCTGAATTTCAGAGCTCATAGACAACATATGGCTGTAATTAACAAACAAGTAGAGCTCAGGCACATATGGGGGTTGATATTTGGCTTGCAATCAAGGCTATAGCAAAATTTAAACAATGAAAACGTATGTCAGAACCTCACTTATTTGACTATGATAAGAGGAACTTCTTGGTTGGATTGAATTATGATTTATTTCTTCAGTACTCTGTGCTATGATGCAATAGACACACAGTCAAATATAATCATTTACATTATTAACATACTTCTTCATTTCCTTTTTATTTTGGTTATTTTCACCTCCCTTATCTGTTCTTGTTTATCTCATACTCCCGTTGAGCCCCAACAAGTCCACTTCTCACTTTCATGTCTTTTCTTTTGTGATCTGCTGAGTTTGAGTTTGCTTTCATGAGTCTGTGTGTGGGCGCACATGCGTGCTTTTGTGTGTTTGTGTGTGTGTGTGTATGTGTCTTTATGTCATGGGGCAACACCAACTTATCAGTGTCTACAAGGCTGAAGAGAATGACTCTCCTCCTCCCCCTGGCTACCATTCACTGCCAATAACCCCTCAAGCTAAGGATGGGGCCTTACAATCCCTTATCCATCAGAGATGGATTATTGACAGGTCTCAGTTTTGTGCAGATATTTGGTAGATAACCGTAGCTGCTATGAACTCTTGAGTGTAACAGCATGCCGTGTCCTGAAGGTTGTCTTTCATAACATTTTTATAAATGTAACGTTTCTGGAAAAAACAAATACAGTCCCATTTTGTAGTAGTCTTCAATTTGGAGAGTATAAATGCGAACACAATTGTCAACTTCAAAGCTATGCAAAGCCATCGCCAAGCAGAGCTCTGGTCAAAGCTGTGCAGCAATGTGTGATCTCTGCCAATCGCGTGAGAGGCGGAAGTAGCGCCAGAGCACAGATAAAAACAAAAGTCATTGACTTGATGAACTTTGAGTGTTCATTTCCTTATTTCTAATAAATTCATATAAATTTAAGATTATACATTTGAATTTGTAAATATATCTACATTTAAGAGTTAATTAAATTAATTAATTTAAATTAAAAATTAAGAAATTTTAAAATTGGGTCTTAAGAGGCATTGTAGGCTGTTATTCCTAGCTTCTCCTCCTTCTCCACAGATTTCAACTTTAAAGCCTCTGATTTCTTGCCACTGTTATTATGGGTGTAGTGTTTGAGGGTTGAGTGTGCTGTTACACTGAATCTGGTAACGAACTATCCACCTAAGCTGGCCTCTAACTCACAGCAACCCTCCTGTCTCAGCCTCCTGAGTTCTTGGATTGCAGACATGATCCACCACAGTTGGGGAAAATCCTTTGTGAGGTTCTGCTGGTCCTGCTGCCCACGAAGTGGAAGAGGATGCAAACTCAGGTTTTCCAAAAACGGAAGTAGTCAAAGCTGCCATTTCTACTGCATGAAGACAAAGTAACTCTTTTCAGCACAATTAAGATGTTACATCTTCCCACATCAAATAAAAAAAAAAGGTTTTGCTCTACCCAGAATAACCAAAGGGCCACCAGATCATCTCTTCCAGACAGAGGTCATTTGTTCCTAAGACAAACTTTGGTTCTTACACTGGGAGACAGACCTCACTTCTAAGCTTTATATAGCACGCCTTCTTTTTTTCCAAGCCGGGTGGTTTTAGAAAGCTTGCATCCGCTCTCCTAATGGGTTCAATCAGATTGTAAGTGTGAGGCTAATCACACTATAAATGCACTCACTACATCCAGCATGACATATTTATTTCACTTTTCTCATATGCGTATTATAAACATTTGCCTATTATGTTTGTAATTTCCATTTTATTGGCTGCATGTGAGCCAGCACATTTCCTACTCACTGCAGTAATCTTTACCAAAGTTCATGCATTCATTTAGCATTAGGATGTGGAGACCTTGCAGGGCATGTGTTTGCTGCGGACCAGCGATGGAACTCTGCTGGCCCCTTCGCAGAACTCACCGTCATTTAGGGAAGGGAAATAGTCTACCATTCACAACTGTATACAAGTTGGGATGAAAGCCGGGGTGGGCGATTCCAGTCTGATGTCACCAGAGGCAAGCTCACAAAGAGTTGGGCGGCTCATTTTAAGGTGACTAGATTTAAACCCTAGTGGCTCTTGAAGGTTTGATCAGGGATGCAATGGAAGGTGGTTTTATGTGTGTGTGTGTGTGTGTGTGTGTGTGTGTGTGTGTGTGTGCACGCGCGCCTGCGTGTGTGCGTGCATGGGAGTGGTGTGAACCATGCTCATGTGCAGAGGTCAGAAGACAGCTTTTGGGAGTTGCTTCTCTTCTTCCCCCATGTGGGTCCCAGTGGCGGGAATCAGCCACCAGGTTTAGCGCATGTGCCTTTGCCTCTTGAGTCGCCATATCTCCAGCTTCAGCTTACGTTTTTGGAAGCCTCTCGTGGCTGTTAGTTGGAGGGTGGGCTGAGAGGGCAAGAGAACACAGAGAACAGCAGAGGGATGCTTAGGAAGCAGGGTTGATGCTGGTGGTGGGGGGGAAGGTAGTTTCTGTGGTGATCCAGGCGGTAGAGACAGCTGTTGCTGCTAGGAATGTCAGGATGGAGAGGTGATCCGACCCATGGGCAGTTGCAGTCATGTTCTTTCTAAACAGGGACAAGCCGTAAAACCTGGTTGCTGCCCACAGGAGATCAAATAGGATGTTTCATTTATTTTTTTATCCTAATGAAGGTGGGATCCAATATCTCATATCCATGACATCAACTCTTGGGAGACCGAGTCAGGAGGATCATGAGTTCCAAGCCAGCCTGGGGATTATAACTCAGTGTTACAACACTTGACTAGCTTGCTTGAGGCCCTTGTTCAATCCCTGGTGGCTGAAGAAAAAAGGATTCTAGGCTATCCTGGAACACACAGCAAGACTCCACCTCATAAAAAACAAAGCAAGCTCCACCTTCCCAGATGGCAGGACAAGAAGGTGAGCAAACCTTATGACCACTTTCAAGCGTAAAATAAAGCAGTTTTTTTTTTTGTTTATTTCCTTTTCTGGTGACTGACATAAAAATAAATTAAAGACCTAGAGAATGGTCTAAGTGCATGCCGGATAACAAGAGAGGCAAGAAGCAGAAGAGCTTAGGAAATCATTCTGTGGAAGGAAGAGAGGAAGCTCAGAGCTTTTCCCAAAAAAGGATCATGGCAAATACAAGAGGTTATGAAACTCTGCACAGCAGCCTAGGTAGCGTCTTAAGATGATTGGAATTCAGTGAGTTTCGTGGATGTGGATGTCCCCCAGCTTATTAAGATGGGCTTTTCTTTACACTAGAATGGAAGCGTAGCAGCTAAGCAGCGTCACAGGGGAAAACCTGGTTATAAGCGACTTACCACATATTGAAGTTTGAGCTCACAAAATCTTGAATTATGAAGCATATGAATGAGGCTCAAGGACACCTTTAGCTTCTTTGTTGAGCTCTTTTCTGAGAAGACATCACAGGTGTGAACAAAGGTAGTGCAGGTGTTCTAGTCGGTGCTGTTTTCCTGAGCTGTGCTCCCTGCCTTGTCACGGCCACAAATCCCAGCCTATGTGGCAGCATCCTAAGATTTTCTTTAAGGAGAGCATCACTGGTGACATGTAGGAACCTGTGAATTCAGCTACTGCATTTGGCTTCATAGCATCCCGGCATTGAAAGGGTGGGACAGCCTCAATTACCTTCTTGACAGTAGGACCTAATTCACAAGAGTGCTTGTATATTGAAAGGCATTCTGTTTGTAGACTGCTCCGTACTCCTTTGCAGAGGATATTTCATAGCTTGTGACTACTATGTGATTTTTATTTACTAAGTGTGTGTTTGCATTCTGTGATTTGTAATAAGCATCTCCAGGTAGGATGGGTTAAAATCTTCCTTCCTGTGTCTCACTGGGCTTTTGTCTTCCTTACTTTATAGGCTGGTGTCTGATTATCTTATACTGGAGTGGAAATTTATCCCCCAGAAAACTACTGCCAGACTGTGCATTTACTGTATCTTCACTAAACGTCACCAGATGTGTGGAGAGAAGCATTGCTGCCTTGGTTTCGGTGGAGGCCCCAGTTCAGGTGTGCTCACTGTCACGTGATGCACCAAGGAATCAGGCCATCTGTGCTGTATTTGCAGATGAGGATCCAAACTCCAGTTTTGTCATTTTTGAATGTACATCAGCCCGCTGAAGGACCTGGAGGCAACAGGTAGAGTTATTTGGAGGAGTATGAAGGACCACAGCCAGAGCAGATGGTCCCAGTAAGCAGAGGCAAGGTCAAAGGTAGCAAACCTAGAGTTAGGAAACTGTGTCTGGTTAGATGTAGCTCTATAACAGTGGGGAGGGGTGTAGTGGTTTGAATAAAAATGGCCCCCATAGGCCCACAGGGAGTACACTACTAGGAGATGTGACCTTCTGGAGTAGGTATGGCCTTGTTAGAGGAAGTGTGTCACTGTGAGCTGGATTTGAGGTCTCAGATGCTCAAGTTATGCCCAGTGTGGCATTCTCCTCCTGCTGTCTGCAGATAAAGATTAAGAACTCTTAGCTCTGCCTGCACACCGCCATGCTCGTTTCCATGATGATAATGGACCAACCCTTATCCATAAGCCAGCCCTAGTTAACTTCTAAGAGTCACCATTATCTTGGTTCTCTTCTTTTATTTCTATAAAATCCTAACTAAGAGAAGAGGTTTACTCTGAAACCCCATAAAGTTGGGGTAGTGGAGGTTAGGGGTAGACCTGCTTGGGTCAACTCTTTAGGGTCTGTCCAGTGGCTAGGAAGATTCTGACTCCTACCAGAGGGATATAAATGTTCCTGTACCCACTACATCTTCACTAGCATTTGTCTTTTTAACTGTTTGAGTAAAAATTACTGTTCTATCTGGCATGAGCTGAGATGGAATTTTAATTTGCATTTGTCTGAGTGTTCAGAATATTCAGCGTTACTTTTTCATGTGTTTTTGGCCATCTGTACTTTATTTTGAGTGATTGTCTGCTCATTATCAGCTCATTTCTTGCTCGGGACATTTTGTGTTTTGTGTTTTGTTATTTTTTCTCATTCTTTATATATTATAGGCATTGATTCTGAATGTTCCTGTGCTTCAGTCTTCACAGTTCGCTGCTTTCTGACATAAGCAAGTGATATCTTACCCTGTACTCTGGTCATAGTAGGGAGTGGCCAGTGGCAGGTGGTACTAGGAACGAGTAGAAGGCAGTAAGGGGACTTCAATATGTAAACTCCTGGGTCCCTCTCTGGAGAATCTCTGCAGGCTGGTTGTTCCACTAAAACACATGGCACTGCTGTCCCTGAGATGGTTTGTACGAGAGTGCTGTTTCCACATGATTCTCCCTGTAGAACTCAGGCTCTTGAAGATCATCAGAGAGGAGACTAAAATTTACAGCTTCCTACCACATCTCCATCATATAAAAACATACCACATCTTCATACATATGAGAACATATCATATCTCCATACATATGAGAACATACCACATCTCCATACATATGAGAACATACCACATCTCCATTCATATAAGAACATACCACATCTCCATACATATGAGAACATACTGCATCTCCATACATATAAGAACATACCACATCTCCATACATATGAGAACATACCACATCTCCTTCAAGAGCTCGACTCCAGAAAAATGTTCTTGAAAATTTGGAAACAATGGCAATGGGTTTTTGATCCTACTGCACGTACTGGCTTTGTGGGAGCCTAGGCAGTTTAAATGCTCACCTTACTAGACCTGGATGGAGGTGGGAGGTACTTGGACTTCCCACAGGACTGGGAACCCTGATTGCTCTTTGGGCTTACGAGGGAGGGGGACTTAATTTGGGGAGGGGGAGGGAAATGGGAGGCGGTGGCAGGGAAGAGACAGAAATCTTAAATAAATAAATAAATAAATGGAAACTGGGTGTTCTGAAACCAACCATAATGACATTAAAACTTGTAACAATCTGTACTAAATGGAAAAAAAATGAAAATTTGGAAAGAAGAGGAGAGTTGAAAACTTTTAGGTCAAAACCAAGACTATGGTTAATATTTATCTTAGACCAACAGACAAGAGGGAGCAGGGACATATTCACTGCAACTTGAAGTTACTTCCCAAAGTTGGTGAAAGGAAAACAATAGAAATTTTATAGCAGAAAAAAAAACAACTGTAACTCACTAACAATAACTAATATTTAGAGGTGCCAATATCTACAAATAATTAAAACTGGCTTAGGATAGTTTCGTAGTTAATAGTCCTGTAAGGAAAGTAAAGGACTGGCTGGAACTTTCTGATGAAATGCTTGTCTCTGTCTTGTCGTTTGTGGCACCGTGGTAACTGAACAGGTGTGTGTTCAATAATATGTTTTAATTTAGTAGCCATGGCCTCATGCACTTATCATTTCTTTCTGGCAAGATAGTTTGAGCACTTTTCCCGATACTTTGAAGTACATAGCATATTCTTTTGGCCATGCTCACCTCACCATGCAATAGAACACCAGCATTTATTCCCTTACTTACATGTAACATATGCCCATGGACTGACTGTAAAAGACCAATAAAAGTTTCATAGAGAAACAAGTACTTAAATTAATTTATGCAACTCTAGCAGGGCCAGCAGTGCATAGAAGACACTTGGAAAGATAGATCTATACTAATTAGTTAATAAAAGTGTTATGGTTAATTTCAAGAGATTATGAAATTGTGGAAGGTATGCATGACTGTTTCTTAAAAAGTAGTCAATGTAGTCATGGTTTGGTGCACAAAATTTGGAATATGTAATGTGGTGATGTTGTGGCATAGAGAAGCCAATCCAGAGCATCCAAGTTACAGAGCAGGCTGTTACTGGGTTGAGGAGTCCAAGCCTTTAGACATGTGAGGCAGTGAAAACAGGTATCCAGGGAGCTGCTTGTTTCTGGCCTTCCAATCATGTAATAAAGACACTAACTGGGGTCAGGTTGAAGGTCAAGTGAGAGGCAGCCACACCAGGAAAGTTCAGAGCCACAGCAAAAAAAAAAAAAAACCAGATCATAACAGAAATGAATTCTCATTCTATGTAGCCAGTGAGAATCCACCCAACTTCTGATGCTTGTGGCTGCCCAAGGCTTTCCTGAGCTTAATCAGTGTAAGTCAGGAAGTCTTGGCTGTTCTTTCCCAGTCCCTTAACTCAGCTTTACATACTGGAGGTAAGAGTGATTCATTTTTTTTTTTTTAATTTCAACCAGGCCTTTGTTAGGCTTGGACCAAACCTATCAGTTTATTGCTATGTTTATATCAAGTGTTTATGTCGCATTGTGTCTGCCCCTGCCTGACTCTGAGATAGCTACTTTATGGATAGCATGGGGTGGAGGCTCCTACTCTAGGCAGGCGCCCCACTGTCAACGTCAGCCTTCTCCACTTGAAACACCATAGGAAATGGTGGCTAGTGTGTGCTGAAGAAGGCCTTCCATTGTCAGGTGGTGGCCAGTTCTTCATGTTCCTCCTGCCACCTCCCTCGAGCTGCTTCATAAAATGAAGCTAGCATATAGTGCTTGTCATTTTAAAACTACAATGCTTAGACAACTTATTTTGATGTCACTATCAGTATAGGTATCTTCAAATACACTTTTCGCAGTTTAGATTTTTCTGATTTATTCCTTGTTTTTTTTTTATTGCCTTTTTGTTTCCTTTTGTATTTTTCTGAATATGTTTTAGATTTTTTCATTTCTGCTTGTCTTTTTACTAAGTATTTTAAAATTCTGTATGATGGTTCTAAGGTATGTATATTTAAAATTTTTTGTTTTATCTAAGATATAACATTATTTTCCCCAACTCTCTCCCCTCTCCAACCCCTCCAATGTCCCCCTTGCTTACTCTCAAATTCATGGCCTCTTTCTCTTTAATTGTTATTGATCTTATTGACTGGTATATATGTGTGTGTGTGTGTGTAGGTAGGTAGTGTAGGTATGTATATGTATATATGTTTATATTACACACAACCTGCTGAGTTCATCCAGTTTTATTCAAATGTATATGGTTTCTGGGATGATCACTTGTACTGGATAAACCAATTAGCAGACCATTCCTGGGGAAACAGATGCTTTCTTTCTCAGCAGAACCAACCACACCAGACTATACCTACCATTTCAAACCGGTATTAGAAATTGTAATAGGATATTTCTATTTCTTCCCTTTTACTTTTTTAAAAAGTATTGTTGCCATAAATTTTAGCTCTCAACTGACATACTCAGCCATAAAATATGATTCTTTTTAAAATTAATGACTTATTTAAAAAATCTTGTTTTTCTAAAATAAAATGATATTTTTATCATGTGTGCTGAATGTGTGAGTGAGCATGAACATGCAGAGTCAGAGACATTTTTTGGGGGAATTCAAGTCTCTTCTCCTGTGGGATCTGGGGATTCAGCTCAGGTTTGTCATGCTTGTGCGGCAAGTGTTCTTTACCAGCTGAGTCATTTTGCGCACCCTAAATCTAGTCAGACCTTTAAATGTCAATATCTATTTCCATTTTAACATTCTGGCTGCTCTACTTCTCATCATTAGCTAATGTCTGAACACTGAAGCTGAAGTAACTCCATAATTATTATTCCTTAGATAGACTTATTTCATTCTGGAGATTGGCCTGGTTAGTTAGCTGGCCACAACCACAAGTCACATTCTTCTGTTTTGTTCTTAAAGATACTAATATTAAGACATGTGGGCAGGGCATATTATACCTCACCTCAAACATTCATAGGCATTCAGAACACTGACTGTACAAGGCATGGGTTATGATTTTGGGGCTGTCATCTGCTTGTAGTGAATCTATGAGCCCGAAGTAGATGGTTCACAAGAAGACGTCAGTACCAGGCTGTGATATGTAAAGGGACAGATATACTGAGAGATGTGGAATTGTCTGGTTATATACTTTGTGATAACAGAAATAAAGTAAAAGAGTAAGGAAGAAGTCATTGGAGGAATTAAATAAAGTAAACCTTGCTTCTATATGCTACCTGCCTCATGTTCCCCAGTGAAATATTGATTCTAAGCAGCCTTGAATTGTGCAGAATTCTTTTCCCTTGAGAGTGTTAGTTGCAAAATTAGGGAGAAATAACTATGGCCTATGTTACCAAGGAGATTAGGACTTAACGAGGATGGGTATGTCAATGAATACCAATGAAGGCATCAATAAACCCATGTGGAAAACTTACACATAAGCTTAGATACACAGAGGGCGGCACCTGCTTGCTAAGAAGCAACTGGCTGAGAGCTGGTTAGTTAGGCGAGAAGTCATTCAAGGATTAGTGCCCTCATCAAAATGGAGCGTGAGATGAATAAATATATTTTCTCCTCTAGAGCTTAGGTTTTCAAATCAGTGTCTTTCCACAAGTATTTCCATTGTTGCTTTTTTGTTCATTTGTTTGTTTTGTTTTCTGATTTGTTTTTGTTTTTCAGAGTCTCTCGTAGCCCAGGAAGGTCTCAAGAATTCATATACAGCCAAGGCTGGTTTAGAACATCGGATTTTCGAATCTCAGTGATTAGATTATAAGTGTGCACCATCAACCAAACATATACAAATATAGTGTCTTGTGTCTTGTTTTCTTGAAACACAGAGGGTCTTGTGTATCCTAGACTAGCTTGGAGAACTTGATTTATATGGATGGATGGCCACGAATTCCTGATGCTACTGCTTCCACCTCCCCATTGCCATCCTTACATCTTTTCATACCAGAGTCCCAGATGCTGCCAATGTCCCTCTGAGATGCCCTTTTCAGGACAGTGCCATTGGTTTCTAGCCCATAAAATGTCATCGAGGAAGGGCTCACAGATGCTTCCTCCCCTGAAGAACTGTCTGGGCTCAGTGGTCTCAAGTAGTAGTTGTGGATAAAGGAGTGATATATCGCTATGAAGCCTGCTAAAAGGGAAAACTCACAGGCTCATTCCAGAACCAGTAACGTGTATGCTTCGGGGTGGGACCATTAAGATCTACCTCAGCAAGCCTTCTGTTGGATGCCAAGTCACAGTGGGCACTGAGAACTACCGCTCCAACTGACGGAGCGACTAGTAGTTTATGTCGCTGCCCATCTTGGCTGTGTAGCTTATGACTAAAGCAGAGAAGAAAAGATCCAACCTGCTCCTGTAGAATCCTAAGGGTCGCACCTTACAGAAAGACTCAGTGAACCTCTGGGCCAAATTTAACCCAGTTTGTATTTTTATAAAGTTTCATTAGAACAAAGCCAGGTTGTGTATCTTACTGTCTGTGTCTATCCCAACGCTGCACCATCAGGCATGCACACTCAGCCTGTCTTTACAGGAGTTTCACACATCTGGAAACCGGCAGGCCAGAGCAGGAGGTGATTGGTGCTGCATCCTCACATGGTTCCGGCCCTTTGCCATCATGCTTTCCTTTCTTTGGATGTTGCTTTCCTAATCTCACCCCAGGCCGCGCTTCCAGAGCATCCCACAAGCATGCTCGCACCCCTCCTGTTCCTGCTCCTTCCTCCCTGCCATGTTTTCTGTGTTTGCAGTGACTTTATTGGGGAGCCATTGGACTTCTTAAATGACTTACTATGACTGGTCTTCTGGACCAAAGTTCCTCGTTTAAAAAGGAGAGGATTTGATGTCTCCACTCTGCTTTCATTCTGCGCTGTCTGTAAGCCAGGGAGGGACCAGGGACAGCCTGCAGCAGTTCGCCACACTGATTCTAATATTCAGTTCTCTCATTGGGATGTACAATTTACAGGTTCCTGAGGCTCAAATGGTATTTCCCAAATCATTATTTATTCAATATTCTCGAGAACATATAAAAGGTAGATCATCAGTTTAGTCCTCCGTGATGATGGGGAGAGGAAGATGAAGGTGTTACCACAAACCATTAAACTAAAAACAAGAGAGAGAAAACCTGTAGGCTGCAGCTTGCTGAAAGTCCTATAGCAGTACTCGGTTGCTTTAAAGCGTTGCACAGTTCTGCAGCCTGCTTCAGCCACTCAGGAAGTCGACTGCAGCACAGTGTAATGCTTTAAAACATGAAGCCCCACCGAATTCTTTCAGCAAAGTGACATGCTAGATGCAGCTGCTATTGAAGCCTGAGGGAGAATGCTTGTGTCCTATGATACAGTGGGCTTTTAAATGTTTTCTTACTTGTAAGCTAAAGGAAACAGAGAAAATGCAAAGTTGATATATATTCTATACATATTATGTATATATAATATGCATTATATATGCATCACACACACGTATAAAATTAGAATCAAGAGTGGCAGCATCAGAAATTCTTTTATGGAGGGGGAAAGAGCAGACATGAGAAGAGGGAATCAAACAGGATTGAAATGCTGAGGTTGCAGTTAAATATTGGCTGAGGATTTGGGTTGCGGTGAATTGAGGAGTCTATTCTGGTTTGCACTTAGAAATGGCTGATCACTTCATAAGGTGTGAGACTGATTCTCAGGGCACAAACAAGAGCAGTCAGTCTCCCTAGCCACTGCTTTTGACAAACTCTCAAATAGAAAATCTGCCTGTGGATCCGAGGCTCACGGGGGTTTCAGATGGATAGCTTCAGGTGGACCTGAGAGAGGAACTCTAGGCATACTGCAATTCCCTTGTCAGAATATGAACTTTATGAGCTGAGAATTACTTTATAATACACGTGATGGATTTCCACATGGTATTTTATGTCTTAGAGACTATTGCTAACACACTTGGACTCTCCTGTTGGTTAAAACTATTGGTGAACAATAATAGAATAAATAGTGAAATAGTGGATCTGTCAAGATTTAGAAGCTTGGGCTTACATATGGTTCTTGATTTAAAAGCAATAATTCACATTGACCCCTATAAGAAACTAACATTTTTAAAAAGTTGCCTATTAATGTTTATTTCAGATAAAATCAATCTCTCATGTTTATATATCATTGAAGAATTCTTTCAAAGTGCTTCATTTTTTATTTTATTTAGCCTCATGATAATACTGCAAGTTCAGAAAGTACAAAAAGGATAGACATCTAATTATCTGAATAATAAATTTAATTATAACAAGGCAGCACTCTTATTATAATTATTAATTAAATATTTAGGATAAGTTGTCCAACTTAAAAGGACTGTGTACTTTAGACAAATACAGATATAGGGATTTCAAATATCAACTCTAACTATACAAGCTCTGAAATAATACAAGTTTTTTTTGAAGCGCTTGAACTTTACCTTTCAACCATGACATTAGTTAACAAGAAACATGGAAGGTTTTGCTGAGTGTAGTAGTGTACGCTAATCCAGCACTCAGTAGTAGAGACGGGCTGATCTCTGTGAGCTCAAAGCCAGCCTTACCTACATAGTAAGTTCCAGGTCAAGCAGGGACGCATAGTGAGGCTCTGTCTTAGAAACAGAAGAAAACAAAAGAAATTTCTAAAGTGTTATAAAGTAATTAGTTCACATCAATGAAATATTTAATAAATTTAGTTCCATTTTGTTATAGAATTTGAAAAAGCTTTTGTAATTGGACTTTCTTGCCCCTCTGCCAGACCACAGAAAATGATTCAGAGACTTACTATTAATTATGAAAGGTTGGCGTTAGGTTTTTACCAACTAAGTCTTATAACTTGAATTAAACTGTTTTTATTATTCTATGTTCTGCCATGTGGCCCATTTACCCCTCCTCTATACCATATATCTGAGTATTCCTTGTCTTCCTGGCATCTCAGCCTCTCTTTTTCCCAGAGTCCTTTCTCTCCATGGAAGTCCCTCCTCTTCTCTTCTGCCTAGCTATTGATCACTTAGTTCTTTATTAAGCCAAGAAAGTTCCTCAGGCAAACACACATATTTACAGCATAGACATATATTCCCCAGCAAGCTTCTAATGTTGCTTCCAAACTGGGAGGGTGATAGCACACACCTTTAATCTCAGCACTTGAGAGGCAGAGGCAGGCTGATCTCCGTGAGT
>NW_026068066.1:1701187-1703393 GCF_014885135.2 Alexandromys fortis | reverse complement strand
CAAAAAAAAAAAAAAAAAAAAAAAAAAAAAAGCAAACAAAAAAAAACGAATAAAAGAAAGTTGCTTCCAAGTGTGACCCATAAGTTGGGTACATAGTGACTGGAAGAGAGGAAACTGCCTAAGAAAAGCATCGAGAACATTGCCCGAGGTGAGTTAATCTCTAAAGTATGTATAATATTTGCAAGAATCTAGCTTCAAGTTTCCTGAAACTCCAGGCAGAAAAGAAGCCTCATTAGTTACCTAATATCCATTCAGACCAAAGAAGGTACACATATAAAAGCACAAACAGACCTTTTGTGGAATTAAGTCAAATGAGGTGAGTTTCTGTAGAACTTATATTTGCAGGCATTGCCTGCACCAGCTCTGCAAAGCAACAGACACCATGAAATGTTTCATATTGACTTCCTGCAAAGGCTCAGGGCAAAACCTCAAACCATCAGTCAGGGAGAATGTTCAGTGGAGAACTCAGATAATTTGGTCCAAGTACACTGCTTCCTGGTGATCTAAGGAGTCTAGAAGGAGGAGCATTTAACTTGCGCACCGGAATGCCTTTTGCAAATATTAGATGCCTTAAGCTGTCCCTGGGTGGGCAGTAGCTCAGATAAATCAGGACTGACATCTTAGAAACCTTGATGCAGCTATTCTATGCTGTTGATTCACACACAAGCTCTGCTTCTCAGATTCAAGATGTATGAGTGAGGTAGCATGGCTATGTTGTAGAGCTGAGTGACCCTCATATTTGTCAAGTCAGCCAGTCAACCAAGTTTGGTGCAGGCTTAGCAAACACTAGTATCCATAGGTAAAGTTGCTTCCCTCACAAAGATGCTCTGACTCCTTCCAAGCTTTTGCCAGAAGTTCTTGTGTACATTCCCCATAGTCTTTGTTACACAAAACGGTAAGTGTTGCTGTCACAAGTGGTGCCTCTCATAAGGTTGCCTTCACAGCATGACATCGTTAGAATTTTCCCTAATCTCCGGTATCAGAGGGGTTTATGGTAAACAACACATATTGCCTAAGCAAGAAAAAAAAAACCACCTAAAACACTAATCATGAGTGATTGCAAGCATATGGCTTCTGTCACCTTTTAGGCCCAATCCAGTTCAGCCTAAACTGCCACTTACCTCGTGTCGTGAAAACCCGTGTTCCACGGCTGAGAACTCTTAACTGCTGTCCTGACGCTAATGTGCATCTCTAAGAACTTTGGCATGAATACATAAAGTCGACCTGAATGAAAATCATTTGCCTTCATATTATTTACCTTGTTCTTACGAAAGTCTCTGTTTCTTTTCATGACTCCTCTTAAAATTCCACAATTCCAAGATGTGGAAAAGAATGTGCTTTGGAAGATTGAAGTGAGACACACTACTCAGGTGTGTGGATCTTGCTTGAGGGAGTAAGCCTTTAATTCAATTATTTGCTTTCACGATTCTTCAGCTGAGGATGCTGTAGTTTGCATGTTATAGATGTGATAGACATAGCCACAGAAGGTCAGGGCAATGGCATGTAAGTTTGATTTTGCACCTGGGCTCTTAGTGTAGTTCTTTATAATTACTCATTCTCTGTAGGAGAATACCTGCCGGACATGGAGAATTCTGAGAGTTTGAAAGAGAAATCGCCCTCACTTGCTCATGCGATTGGATATATAGCCCCCAGTGGTTTGGGATGGTTGTGAGCTCTAGAAGGAGAAGCCTTATGGAGGAAGCACATCACTAAGGTATAGCTATGAGAACTTTTAGCTTGGCCCAACTCCCAGTTCATGATGTCTGTTTTCTGAGTGTGGATGAAACTATGGTCAGCCAGCTTCCTGGTCCTTTCTGCATGCTTCCCTTGACTATTGTCATACCTTCCTCACTGCAATAATGGACTCCATGCCTCTGGAACTGTAAGCTAAAATAAACTCCCTCCCCTAAGATGCTTTTGGTCAGAATGTTCTTATTACAACAGATGGATAAAACCGAAACAATAATAAATTGTTCTTTAAAAAAATATCATCGGAGAATTAAAGTTCCGTGGTCATAGTCACCGTCTTTCCTACCCTGTTATTATGGCTCTTTTTTTAAAATATTTATTTATTTATTTAGTATACAATATTCTGTCTGCTTATATGCCTGTAGGCCAGAAGAGGGCGCCAGACCTCATTACAGATGGTTGTGAGCCACCATGTGGTTGCTGGGAATTGAACTCAGGACCTTTGGAAGAGCAGGCA
>NW_026068066.1:1670825-1694472 GCF_014885135.2 Alexandromys fortis | reverse complement strand
CAGTGCCGTAGTCCTAAATTTGTGCATCTGACTTTAAACAATAAACAAGAAAACATAAAAATAATTAATTTTATAAAATAATCTAGTAATTATTTATTATCATAATTCATTTTTCTGGTTTATTAAGCAAAGAAAAACAGAACAAAGGTCAGAATAAAAGACTTTGGAGCTCAGTGATGTAGGGAAAGGTATTGGTGGTGTCTGCAAAATGCCTCCATCAATAACTCTGCATAGCTGAATTATTTGTATAATTTTATGTGCTCCATAACTTTTCAGCTGGAACTTGGGTTATTTCAGCATGATTCACAGGTAGCTGCCAGTGACATGGAGTCTTACTATGTGCTCCAGGTATCACTTTTGCTTCCTTTGGGGGATGACAGGCTTTGAGAATGAACCAGATGGGGAGGTGTGGGAGGCTGCTCTCCAGGTAGCAGAGACTGAATCCATACATGCACAGCACCAGTGGAACCCCTGACTGGCTTTGAAAGACAGCAGTGATGGTGATTAACCAGAAGATGAGCTCTAGAGAGAAAATCCTAGCAATGAAGCCTGGGAATAGGTCTAGGAGAGAGGAAGAGCTAGACTTGGGAAGGTATGGAGGCATAGAACAAAAACCTTCCAGAAAATAATTTGGAGGATAATAAAAAACTATTGTGTATGTACATACAAAATAAAATTTAGTATGCAAACAATTTATATAGACTGGTTTTGTTGTAATCCATCTACTATATTTACATAGAGTAAAATTGTAGTGAGCAGCATAGAGCCACACCTGATGGAGATGTATAATCAACTCCTATGGCTAAAGTCTGACCTATGCTATGATCACGCAATGATTATCAGCTGCCTGCATATGTGTGAACCTATGGGCAGTGCCCACCTGGCAGTTCGGGATTGGCAACCCATGCCTACTTAAGGGCAGAGAGAGGTTTGCCCAGAGAGAGAGGAGAGAGAGAGAGAGAGAGAGAGAGAGAGAGAGAGAGAGAGAGAGAAGAGAGGGGAAGAGAGAGAGAAAGTGAATAAGGTCCTGGAATAAACTGCAGGGAGAAGAGCTCCGGTGGTCGCATCATCCTTGCTGGACGAGGTGGGGCGTGACATAAAATTATACATTTAATATTGCACAAAATTAGTAAACACATATTCTGAAAAATATAATTTATGCTTAATGAATGATATAACCATAATGTATGTTTATTGTAAGATATGAATTAAAAAATTAGTAGTATTTACATATATAAATTAATAGGACTTATATAAAAAATTAATAGGAATTATAACATATATATTCAAATAAACTTAGCTGATTGATGTGGGAGTCCCCTTTGTGCTGTGATTACCATTAATGAATAAAGAAACTGCCTTGGCTTGTTGAGAGGGCAGAACTTGGTAGGTGGGGAGGACTGGACTGAATGCTGGGAGAAAGAAGGCCAGAGTCAGGGAGACACCATGGAACCGCCAGAGTCAGACATGCCGAATCTTTGCCTGTAAGCCACTGCCACATGGCAATATACAGATTAATAGAAATGGGTTAAATTAATATAAGAGTTAGCTAATAAGAAGCTAGAGCTAATGGATCAGCACTGTTTTAATTAATATAGTTTCTATGTGGTTATTTTGGTTCTGGGTGGCTGGGATGAACAAGTGGCCTCCTTCCAACAGCTGATCAAGCATATTTCAAAGGGAGTTGGACTATATTCTCCCACACAGTGATGTGCTCTGGTCATTGGCTTTTATACCTTATCTCCAATATTTCTGCGGTTTGATGAATGAATGACTGAGTTTAGAGACTCTGAACCTTGCAATTCTTAGCTTTCTCTAGTATACAAATTACTCCAGGAATAAGAGGTTGTTTGAAATCTTAGGAATCTTAACTTACAGCTTCTGAACTGCCTTCTTTGGGGGGTGAGGATGTAATAGGCTTTGTCTCAAATGTACAGGGCCCTGCATTCTATTTCCAACACTGAAACAAAAGCAAGGGAAGCATTTAGTTTGAAATAGAATTAAGACCAGGACAATTAGTCCAGAGTAACCAAATGAATCGTCTTTTAATATACTAGAATACTCCATGCTGAGAATCTCCCCAGAGAATCAATAATCTTAAAAGGCACTTTAACTTTATAAAATAAACAGATTTAACATCCATGCAGCCCTGTTTTCACACTATTAACTAAGAAGTATGTGGTCAGCAGACTCGGATCTGCGCTGATGCTTGTTAACTCTTTGTTACCAGGCCCAACTCTTAGTCTCTGAGTGTGTGCCAAGGATGAATTCTTTTCCTTGAAATCCATGTATTTTCTCTCATACCCCTGAGCCTCTTAGAGTATCTATTTATATACCTTTTGCCCTTTGATAACTGACTTCTGCTAGCATGGAAGTTCTTGGCTGCTCCTGTAGGGACCACCTTCGATGCCAATGTGGACTTAATTATCATTGTACTGACAGATGTCCTTGAAGCAATGGACTGGCACAGCCCTGAGGGATGTAAATTTGTTTCATTCACTAGCTACTTACCCAGCACTTACAATATTCTCAACACCAGGGAGGGTTTGTGGATTAAATTAAAAATAACTTTCATCCTAATCTTCAAAGATTTTGTCAGTTGGTTGGGAAAACTGTGCTTGAACATGTGGTTTACGAGACAGATTGGGAAATGAAGATGACAGGTAAAGACAATGGCTCAAGATTTGCTAAGGTTAGACCATTACAGAAGGTCCTGAAGCTTAAGAGAAGTTGCACATTGGCCTATTGGGATAATAAGCAATCTGGAAAACGTAGAAAATTTGGCCCTAGAAACAGGCCTGGTCTTCTATCCTTGGTAATTCAAACTGGGCACCTAGCATTTAACTACTCTTAACTATAGTCTTATTGGCCTGATGAGAGAAATTTCCAACATTTAAAGTCCTAACATTGGGAATTAGTTGATGCTGTAAAAGGCTTTGATGTGAAATGCCTGGGACATGAGATTGCCGCAGTACCCACACTGAACTGCAGCAGGAGCCCCCATTGCTCTCTTGTCAATTCAAGTACTCGCATTTATGTGGTTTAAGGTCAGTTACTCAGAATTTGGAGGCTTGTATCTGTTCAAAGTCTTACCCAGACTCCTTTGCTTCTTCTCTATACTTATGTAATGCCCATTTTGGAACACAGGTAGAGGAAATGTCAAAATACACATTCTAATCACCCGTTCAACTTTCCTTGGAATCCGTAATTCCCCTTCAGCATCCCTCACAACATCCCCACTCTCCTGAGAACCCCAAACAGCCCCTCTCATTATCCAGTTATTCTCAGCATCCTCCTTCTCCTTGGCATCTCTAGCACTGTCGTTGAAAGCCTGGCATCCCCAGATGCAGAGAGGTACAAATTTGCACTATCAGAGCAGAGGTTAGCACACTGAAGCTAGTTTGCTGAGATGAAGTATCACTCTGATGAGAGTAGAAAAACACAGGGCACATTTAAGTTGTGATGTTTCTGGTGTAGTGTCTTGTTTTTGCAAGGGACTTCTTGTTTATCATCACCTAATCATCTAAACTCTAGTGTGGAAGTAAAGTGGGCAAGATGCTTACGGAAGACAGTTGGTGCTGGACATTGCTAGTTTCTAGTTTGTCAATAGCCCTTTCAAGAGTTAATTACTTATTGAGTAAGCAAAAGCCTCCAGCTCAATATTATTTTAAATATCAGGAGATATTTTAAGTTTTATTATATATTTAAACATTTTCCCTCAATCTGGGTTTTAAAGAGAAAAAAAAAAAACGAATCCTCACTCTCACCATGTCTGAGGGATAGTTTTGTGGTAAAGGCTACATCAAAGGTAATGACTGAGCCCTCTAGAAGGTCTGAGTCCTCACCCTGGGTCCAATCTTCCTATGATATCTCCTGCATTCATAAACACCCAGCACCCAGCACCCAGGCCTGTATTTGTACTTTCTCTGAACAGAAAACACCAGAAAAGAGCGCCGAACCACAGCCTAGAAGTCATAGAGGTTGTGTATACTATGAGCCAGGTCAACCTGAAGGCCTGTGCCTTGTGGTTGGAGAGTCTAACAGATTGTCAGGAAGCTTTTTGATAGGGTCATTTTCACTGATGGTTACCGGAGCATTCATAAGAGTTAGTGTTAAGAGAACAATATATTGGAGACTACAGAGATGGTTCAGTAGTAAAAAACTGCTCTCAAGAGGACCTGGGTTTAATTCTTAGCAAGTAGTTGGTGGCTCACAGTTATCTGTATCTCAAGTTCCAGGAGATCTGACACTCTCCTCTGGTCTCTGCATGTACTGGGCATGCAAGTGGACACAGACATACATGCAAATAAAATATATCCAACATATAAAAATATAATAACAAACAAAAACTATGTCCATAGAGTGACTCTGATTTCTCATGTTGAAAATGGAACTAGGAGCTGGGCCATCATTTCTCTTTGTTCATATCTCCGAATACTCTGATCCACCGTTTTATCATATTTTATTTTAAAATATATTTACTTCATCATTTACGTTCTCTGGAATGTATAGGTGAATTAGCACCAACAGACTGTCTGTAAGTAACTCTCTCTGCCTGCAATTGTCTTTCTGGCATGTTTGTAAAAAATATCCACTTACATGGCAAGAAGAACTATCTGCCTCACATCAGCCAAATACCGGTTGCAACATGGTTCAAAGACATTTTATCTTTGTGTTAATGATGTGTCTGTTTACTGAACACTGTACACCATCCGCAGTGTTAGATGCTTATGGAAGCCATGGCTCGTGTGGGAAGGCGGCTTCACCATTACCCAATACGCAAGAGAAAGAGAACGCTTGCTTTTCTTCTCCTTTGTTCAAAGTTCTGGGCTTAAGAAAACCATAAACTGTCATTTATAAGGGAGAAGAAGAAGCTATCTCTTCTGCTCCAGGCAATGGGTTTTATAAGGAATAAACAATTGCTAAATGTTCTAGTTTGAAATCCCACCTCCTGAATTACTGACTTGCAGAGACTTCCACCTGTGCAGTAATATACTGGCAGGGAAGCTTTTTCACAGATTAACTCTGGGCTTCCGAAACACATGACTTCAGGTATCATAATTATATGACAAGAACTAATTCTTTTTTTATTTTTTGTTTTTTCTTATAAAAATATTTAATTGAGGTAGAAGCTTGCAGTTTCATAGATTCAGTCTATTATCATTATTGTGGGGCATATGGCCGTGCAGGCAGACGTAAGAACGAATTCCTTTTATTTTTTGTAGGATGTGTACATGTGGTTCTTTATGTGTGCATACACATGTGTGTACACATGCATATACATGTATATATGTGTGAGTGTAGCGGCAGATGATGACATTGTGTGTCTTTTCTTTATCACTCCCCACCTTTATTTGGGGGGGGCATGGTCTGCCACTGTACCTGGAGCTCATAGACTCAGATAGTCTCACTGGTTAGTGAGTTCTAGGAAGGATCTGTTAGTCTCTGTCCCTTTCATCCTAGTGCTAGGGTTTCAGAGGTGTATCGCCATGCCTAGCTTCCCAGATTTCCTCCTTCCTTCCTTCCTTCCTTCCTTCCTTCCTTCCTTCCTTCCTTCCTTCCTTACTGTTTATTTTTGAGGTTGTAATTTAATCACACCATTTTTCATTTCTTTTCTTCCCTCCAAATCCTCCCATACATCACTCCCTGTTCAAAATTCATATCCTTTTTCAACTTTTCAGCATGTATACGTGTGTGAAGAAGGACACTTAAAATAAATCTCACACTAGCTCAGAATTGAATAGAATAGAGGGTTATTTATTTAGGGATAGACTCACAGATCACAATGTTCTGCTCGAACAACCAAAATGCCACAGTCGGAAGAGAGAGAGTGGACGCATGCTTTATATAAGCATATATAGTGTATGAGGGCCTGCCCAAGTGGGTGGGTAAATTAAAGACCACTGGCTGCAAGAATTCCTACAGCAGGTGTATATGTGTGTGTATATTAATGAAATATATATACATATATGAAAGATATATGTATGGGATATATATGTACATATATATATGTGTGTGTGTGTGTACCTACACATACATACACACATATATAGTTTTACTTGTATGACTGTTTTAAGAGCTGACCATTTGGTACTGAACAGCCCATTGCAGTGCTCTTCCCTGGGGAGGACCACCTCTCCTGCTCCCAGGTTCTTCAGTTGCCTGTCATTCCTTGTGTAGAGTTAAGGCCTTTTGGGCTTTTCCCCATCAAATTTGCATGCATAACTTTCCAAAAAGATGCTGGGGATGTGGACCCAAGTATCTCATGTTTATATTACAAGCACCTTTCTGATGGAGCCATCACCCCAGCCCCAAGAAACAGCATCTTTCTGCAAGTTTCTGGTACTTAGTTGGAGAAGTTTAAGTTAAAGACTAGGAAAAAAGTTGATGTTTTCTTCTTTTGAGAAAACTGCAAAGAAAACAAAGTTCTAAACCCAAGAACTAACTGCAGCTATTTAACAATGACAGACTATTATTTCTGTAACTGGTAGATTCCTTAGCTGAGTGTATCAGAGTGATGATGGAGGGTCAATGTGTGAATGACTTCTGTAGATTCCTTAGGTGTCAGTGCTCCCATTTCAGTGTAACAGAGTGATGATGGAGGGTCAAGGTGTGAACTGTGATTTCTAAGCTGAAAGCTTTTAGAAACAGCAGGATGTTTGCTTCTATGCATGAGGTCTTTGTTGTGCTGTTAAGAAAATCAGGGTGACTGATTCACCTTATGCAGGAGTAGGAGCAGGGTTTAGATACAATGCCTGTGAGGAATGCATGAGTATCTCCTTAGTGTAGAAATGCTCATTACCAATAACAACAATAAGAAGCAGCAAGGCAGTTAGCTGAGGGAGGCAAAGGCAAGATATCGCCGCATGCTTCTCTCAGAATTAAAAAGTTGTCTTTCTTATGCGTGTAACACTTCCTATTGTGCTGGGGGAGAATAACAGTTGTAGGTGCCGCATGAGATTGTTTAAGGGGTTCTTGATGATGATAGACTTCATGCAAAGTTTAAGTCCTTTTGCTCACTGTCTGGTTTCTGACATTAAGGTCTTTAAAAGATTTGTTAATTATCTTAATGTAACCTCGGCTGGATTCTCTTAGATCATCATAGGAGAAATGCAACCTAAAAAGAGAAAACATCCCCAGGTTTGCTTGAACTTGCAGTGTAATTTTTTCATTACTTGTGCATATATATATATCCACACTTTTCCAGCTTTGCAGGAATTAAAGGTGACATGACATGAAGTATGAAGAGAAGATATTTCACTTATGTTTTAAAAGTTTTAAAATTAACAGTCGTATAATAGTGTCAAGGCTGAGCATCTGGCAGTCTCTGTACTGCCTTTCCACAAATCTTCAAAGGAAGATTCTAGCCTTCAGCTGTGTGAACTGGAGCCAATCAATGACCAATACTTGCATCTCTCTGCCATATCTGTCTAAATCTCAGTTTATTTTGAGAAATAAACATGTTAAAATTTACACAGATTTATTTCAAAATAGTATATGAAGTTTGTGTGAAGGGAAAATTTTAAATATTTCAAAATATTTTACGTACACAGTGTGCTTTATGTGTATGTGTATTTTACATGTGAAAGAGATTTAGCATAATCCGTATTGATTTAACAAAGTTCTTTCACAAAGAACAACCTTCTTACAGAAGAGAACATGCCTTGGATAATCAGAACACAAGGCCAAGGAACCAGAGGCTGGCGAGCTTCAGTGTGAGCTTGTGACTCTGAAGTCTAGCCTTCACCTCCTGAACACAGGTAAAGGCAGACACTTATGATTACAGTAGGTCCTGCCAATGCCAGAAGAGTGCTGGAAGTCTGAGGTTTGCCTTCTGTGATTAAAGTGCAGGGCTAAGCAATGCTCTCAAATGCTTGCTTCTAAGATGCTTTTTAAAGGAAGATCAGACATCAAGTTACCCTGGAGGAATTTTGTTTTTGTTGTTAAGCAGTTTCTCCCAAGCCTGCAATCTCTAATAAGCCACAGCACCAGGGAAATGTTACAGACAGGGATGCATCCTGTCCATCACAGCTCAGATTGGTTTGGCAAAGAATTCTAATGATTTGAAAAATTCCAGAACTAGCTTGATGTCAGGATGTTAGGAAACACATTATACCGAGGCCAAAGAGGTGACTTTGAACCTCTAGGGGTAGTCAATTACCCAACTGAACTACATATGTTTTATTCAACACACTATCTTAAGCCCTCAGAGAGGCACACTGAGAATTATATACTCAACAGTGTCTGCTCTGAATGCCCTGATAGCTTAGCTGGAGAAAATTCAGAAATGCACTGAAAATGAGCAGAACACGGCAATGCATGTGACTGTGCCCAGAGCGAGCAGATGTAAGTGTTCAGAGAACTGTGAAAGGGTTCCAGTTCTTTAAGTCAACAAAAAGATGTTGGATGGCTTGGGAAACAATGAATTTATCAAGACACTTTTAGGAATTCAAAATTGCTGAGAGTTCTTGGGAATGCTTGGCTCACAGACTTGAAGACATCAAGATCAGAATGACCTGGTAAGGCTGGGAGAGCCTAGAAAGCATCCTTATAGATGCTGTTGCGAGGCAGAGGCGTCAGCAGTGCTGGCAGCTGAACTCAGGTTAGAGCTCGCTAGGCTTTGGAAATGATATTTCCATTCTTTGGTGTTCCTGTCGCTGCAAAGTTTCCCGGCTCTCTAACAGAGGCCTGAGGCAGTGGTTCACACAGAGAAAAGGCTTCATTCTGTGACAGACTGACCCTACCTTTTGGCCAGCAATGGTGGCAGCATGTGGTGCAGTCCTCAGGTAGAGCGGGAATGAGAGGGAGGAAAAGACCTGGTTCCCATCTCCTCCGAGTGCAGAGTCCTCCCACAAGGCTCAAAATCTTAACGTTTTACTATCTTTCCAAAGTGCCAAGAACTAGGAACCAAATTGTTAACATACAAGTCCCTGAAGGACACTACTAACTGGAAGGATAGGAAAGTAGGGTCACTATTGGTGTGCTGAGGAGTCGTGTACTCCAGTTTGCATTGACTAAGGACTTGTGCACCAGGGAAGAGATGCAGGTGGAGAAACATGACAAGATATGGGAATGCCTCACCCACACAGCAGCTCAGCCTACAGCCGGTGCCAACAAGGAAGACAGCTCAGCAAGGCTGAAGCATGATGGGAGCGATGTGGGACAGCATGGAAGTCTAAGCCATTTGCTTTTTCTTTTTAATATTCTGTATATTTTCTCATCCTTTTCATTTTAATTGATTTTTATTGAGCTCTATATTCTTCTCTGCTCCCCTCCCTTCTCCCCTCCCCTTCAACCCTCTCCCATAGTCCCCATGTTCCCAATTTACTCAGGAGATGTTGTCTTTTTCTACTTCCCATGTAGATTAGATCTATGTATGTCTCTCTTAGGGTCCTCATTGTTGTCTAGGTTCTCTGGGATTGTGATTTGTAGGCTGCTTTTTTTTTGGAATTATGTCTAAAAGCCACTTATGAGTGAATACATGAGATAATTGTCTTTCTGGGCCTAGGTTACCTCTTTCAATATGATGCTTTCTAGATCCATCTATTTGCATGCAAATTTCAAGATGTCATTATATTTTTATGCTGTGTAGTACTCCATTGTGTAAATGTACCATATTTTCCTCATCCATTCTTTGGTCGAGGGGTATTTAGGTTGTTTCCAGGCTATGACAAATAAAGTTGCTATGAACATAGTTGAGCACATGTCCTTGTGTCTTAATTGAGAATCCTTCGGATATATACTCAAAAGTGGTATAACTGGATCTTGAAGAATGTTGTTTTCTAATTATCTGAGAAATATCCATACTGACATCCAAAGGGACTGTACCAATTTGCACTACCATCAGCAATTCAGGAGTGTTCCCTTTACCTCACATCCTCTCCAGCATAAGTTGTCATCAGTATTTTCGATCTTGGCCATTCTTAAAGATGTAAGATGGCACAATAAACCTCATAGAAGAGAAAGTGGGAAGTAAACTTGAATGCATTGGCATAGGAGACCACTTCCTTAATATAGCCCCAGCAGTACAGACACTGAGAGAAACAATTAATAAATGGGACCTCTAGAAACTGAGAAGCTTCTGTAAAGCAAAAGACATAGTCATCAAGACAAAATGACAGCCTACAGGAAAAGATCTTCACGTATCCCACATAAGACAGAAGACTGACCTTCAAAATATACTAAGAACTCAAGAAATTGGTCATCAAAAGAACAAATAATCTAATAAAAAATGGAGTACAGATCTAAACAGAGAACTCTCAACAGAGGAATCTCAAATGGCTGAAAGATACTTAAGGAAATGTTCAACAACATCCTTAGTCATCAGAGAAATGCAAACCAAACCATTTTCTAAAGAGATCATTCGTACACTGCTTAGCTGGTTCTACAAATTTGTCACTGCACTTGCTAATGGTGGTAGTTTAATACTACAATTTAATATTGTCATATGGTAATTTAATATTGTCAACCAGTTTGCCTTGTAGGTGATTTGAGATTGTTCCAATTTGATCTTGATCTTGAACTTAAACAAAATCTTGAGCAGCCTAGGAGGCAAACCTCTGGAGACGTCTACGAGAGATTTTCTGGATAGGGAAAATTGAGGTTGGAAGATCACCTTGAAACAGCCTTCCATGGGTGGAATTTACAGACAGAAGAGAGAGGAGAAGGACAACTGGACCCCAGAGTTCATTTCTCTTGACTTCCTGACTGGGGTTGCAGTCTGATTCACTGCCTAAAGTTTCTGTTGCCTTGCTTTCCCTGCCGTGGTGTGTGGTACTCTTCAACTGGGTGCCAAAATCAATTTTTTGCTGACATGTTTTTGTCAGATATTTCGTTCTAGTAAGAAGAAAAGTAAATGTTACATTAGCTGCACAGCAACCCTAGGATGAGCAATCAAATTTCTCCATCGGAAACTCAGTTTCTACTTCTGTAAAATGACATCTTTACAGAGAGGACACAGGAATCATCCAAAGCACCAGAGCTACTCCCAGGCTTATGGCAGCACCACAGCTAACACCCTTTACTACTGTACCTATCTGCACAGCACTAAGAATCAGGAAAGTCCTGGGAGTTATAGGAACAATAATGACAGCAGCTATCATTTACAGAATGCATCTGCCATTCTTTTTCCTTTTTCTTTTCTTTTTTTTTTTTTCTTTAGCAAGCTTATAGCAAGATAGCATTATCAACTCCACTTCTACAGAAGGGATGACAGGATCCAGGGTCACCCATCTGAATCATTTTTTGAGCTAGGATCTAAACCCAGCTCTGATGAACTCCTAGGTTTTCCTTCCTTTGAAGGCGACAAGCTGCCTGCAAGGAGTGATTGCCACTTCAAAAATCACACTCAGCCTTCTTAAAATACTGCTGTTCTTCAAACGAAAAGCCGCTGTCAGTTCTAAATCTGAAAGACTTAGGGAATTAGAGCTCGCAGAGATATTGCTGCAGTGCTTTGTAATACTGAAACCTCAGATGCAAGGGTTGCTCCCCTGAGGCAGCTGCATTTCACTGGTGGGTGCTTGGTCTGCTGTCATCTACACTGTGTCTGGGGAGTCCTGCAGGGGAACAATGCTTATAAATGGGTGTTTCCGCAGAGGACATATTTGTTATTATTCCCAAATAATTACATCTACACCTGGTTGTTAAGAAGCATGTGTGGTAAGCATTATGGAATACACACATTTTGACTCTGAACTAGCATCTTAGCTGCATTCAGCTATCAACATGGATTTTAGCTATAGTTCCCTGTCAGATGTAACCAATGGCAGAAAATAAATTTGTGGATATGAATTTTAAGGGGAATTGTAATGTGAATGGATAGGGCCAAAACAGAATTCTCTGACTAGAAATTGGACTCTTGCCAGATCTCAACTTCTGAGAGATCCGAGACCTGGGGAAAAATAGCAAAGTTATAGAATAAAATTTCCTTTTGTTTTTGCTTTGTGTCTTGAAGTGCAGTATACACAGGCAACCTCACCATGGTTAAATCTTATCAGAGCTAAGTTGCTTAAATATTTTGCAATCCTGAAAATATTTAGTATAATAAAAATAGAGAGGCCACTTTGCATCTTAGTGTGAATAAAATCTAGATTGTCAGGGGTAGTTTACAACCTTTTCCCTTTCCTTCTTTTTCCTCCCTCTCATCTCCCTCCCCCTCTCCCTCTCTTCCTCCCTTCCTCCTTCCATCCCTCCCTCTCCTCCTCCCTCTCTTTCTCCCTCCTTCCCTCCCTCCCTCCTTTCCTACCTCCTCCCTAGCTTTCTCCCACTCTCCCTCCCCTCTCTCTTCCTCCTTCCATCTTTTCCTTCCTTCTTCCCTGTCCCCAATCTTTCTCTGTCTTTCTTTCTTAGCTCTCTCATCCTGTATCAATACTTGCAAAGAAACAGAAAGAACTGTGGCAAAATGAATAAAATCAGAAGTAATATACTCTGCTTTTCCACAAAGCTAAACTTCTTGGCTTTATAAATACATGCATAGTCTCTGTTTTGATAGCAAATACTTGTAATTTTTCTGACCTAAAATGTTGTTCTCCTTATGAAATGGTGTATTGAAAAATTTACTTTTAATGTTTTTTTGCAAGTTCTTACATGACTAGTTTTATTTCTGTTTGCCAGTAGATGGGAAGAATGTTTTCTGGAAAAAGGACTTGCTTCATCTTGTGACTTGTCTCCCTTACTTCTGTACCTCCCAAACCTCAGCTGATGGTTACCTTCTGTCTCTCCTTGTGATCTCTGCCTCTAGAATAACAAGAGGATGAACAGTAGCTTCCCATCTACTGTGCAGTGACCGTCTAGACACTTTGCCAGTGTGTTCATAGTACAAATGGATAAAACAGACTTTAAGGAGATCAGTGAGACTCCAAAGCATCCGGTTTGTGACAGATGTAGGAATGAGAGCCCAGGGGCTTCCAGTATGAAAGGCTGTGATCTTTCTATCATACTGCTGGCTTTCAGAACAACATCATGCAGACAAGAAAATAAAAAAACAAACAAACAAACAAAAAACTGGCCTCTGAAAGATTTGAAGAATACCTACCTAATTGAAATATACATTTTAAAAATATAACTAACATGACTACAAGCTTGACTATTATAGATGAAACCTATTAACTTATATTTCTTAATTAAACATTATATTTTTAAATGAGGTACAAAACACAATACTTAATTAAGATCAGAAATACATATAACAAAATTGACCTTAAATTTCAATAAGCCAAGATCCATACCAATACAAATTATTCATATCTATATCATATCCTCCTTTAAATATAAACAAACATTATAGACAATATTTGGGAATATGGGCATAGTTTTTGCTATACTTATTTCTGATGATTATTTGGCATAGTAATTTTGGGGGTGTTCACGGTGACCTTTGAGGGGTCTTGCTCCATCAAACCACATCAGTATGGAAGCAATCCACAGTTTCTCATCCTCTGTGGAAACAAGGGAGAAACCTTTTTTCCAAAGCAACATATTCTTAGACCCAAGTTTGGAAGTCAGGATACCTTTATAATATACATGCTTGTTTAGCTTTGTAGCTCATAGAATGAAATGTCTCTCTGTTCTTAGCTCCTTCACAGTCAAAAAATCAAAGAAAACACAATAATATACATAATCCACATTCTCTTAGTATATTCCATCTTTACATGACTTATTTTTTTTTACTACTTTTCATCTATGACTGTCTGTACTATGTCTCTTTAAAGACTTTTTTTTAAAGCATTAACTTTATTTTATGACTGTCTATACTCTTTCTTTTCTTTCCCAAGGCTATGTACATTTATCCAACACTGTGACTCATTTAGTGTTTTTTTTTTTTCTATCTGAATTTTCCTTTATTGGATATCTGTAATTCTTTACTGCCCAGGAGTGCTTTTTAAAATGCTAAGTGCTTCTTAAAACTGAAGCTGATCCATTACTATGGTATATATGGTACTTCTTGCTTGCCCACCCAGTCCAACATGGTGGAGCCACTCACACCTCCGAGAGCCATGCACACAGCCCCATTCTCAGGCACACAGCCTGTCCATGTCACCATTTAGCAAGTTGTAACAGTCTGCTCACAAACCCCATTCAAATGCTTGGTTTCCTGAAAGAGTCAGAGTTCATACTAGCAGCAGGGCCCGTGGCCAGGAAGTTGTCACTTTGAAACCATGCAGCTGCTATCATTGAATCAGGAAGATCTCTCTTAAAGGAGCTGCAGTGTGCCACCAGTAAAATGCTGGCTAGCAAGAAACAGTGCTTAACTCTTTGCTTTTGTGTCTAAAATTACTTTTTAAGCTTTTTATGGTTTTTAAGTGGATTTAGTTGGCCATGTGGGCAGCAATTTGTTAGAGGAGGCGACTTGTTGGTTCCCGACCACTAAGCCCCAAAATAATCACACAGAAACTATATTATTTAAATTACCACTTGGCCCATTAGCTCTAGCTTCTTATTTGCTAACTTTTACATCTTAATTTAACCCATTTCTATTAATCTGTATATCACTATGAGGTCCTGGCCTACCAGCAAATTTTCAGCATGTCTATCTCTGGCAGTAGCTCCATGGCATCTCTCTGACTCTGCCTTCTTCCTCTCATGCTATAGGCCAAGCCAGTTCTTTATTCATTAAAAGGCAACACATAGACAGAAGGACCTCCCCCACCATGGTTCAAGTTTGGAGAAGCACTGAGACAAGTGATGTGGCTTTGATTTTGTCACTTGCTTGGGTAATGTATTGGGATGCACTGTCCAGTGAAGCCTGTAGGGAAAGAGCAAACAGGCCAGCAGCCTCTCCCATCTCTGGGGAGTTCTCAAGTTGGACTTCGCCTGTAAAATTTCCCTGAATGAGGGAAGTGGCAGGCCTTATATACTGCTGTCATGAGTCATTCATAGCTTAGACTGCTGTAGGGAAGGGGTATGACTTTGAAGAGCTGACTTTCAATAGCTGAGGAAAATTCTGGAAGCTTATAATTGTGAAGTCTGAGTTGCTGTAAAAGAAGCTCCCCCTTCGGGCTGGAGAGATGGCTCACTGGTTAAGAGCATTGCCTTCTCTTCCAAAGGTCCTGAGTTCAATTCCCAGCAACCACATGGTGGCTCACAACCATCTGTAATGAGGTGCCCTCTTCTGGCCTGCAGAGGTAGACATACACACAGACATAATGCTGTATACGTAATAAAGAAAGAACGAAAGAAAGAAAGAAAGAACGAAAGAAAGAAAGAAAGAAAGACAAGAAGCCCCTCCCCAAGATGTTGAAATCTTCCCAGTCCCTAGGAGTAGTCCTGATTTAGAAATTTAGTCTATACACAAGTAAAGGAGGCCATTGTGGTAGTTCCTAACTTGATATAATTGCACACAGCGTCATATTTATTGAGGAAAGGTGGAAGAAAACAAGAGGGGTGCCATCTACAAGCCAAGAAATACCCAGTGTCATAGAACAAGGGAGGAAGCTAGGAGCAGATATCCCTCCCTCACAGATACCAGGAGTTGCTCCTCCCCACACCTTGACCATGGCCTTCTAGTTTTCAGAGCTATGTGTAAAGTTAGTGACTTTGGCTTCAGTAATATGTCCTCATATCCTAGACTCCCACAGTCATTTAACAAGGTAAGCAGAGGTCCAAGGTCACGGTAGCCCTTCTGGTGATGCACCTAGACTTTCCAAGGGAACCCAGCAGTGTTAGTGTATAAAAGTCTTCATACCCAGTGCTGACCAATGTTGTGGTTAGTTTCTACTAACTCCAAAATAGATTCACTCTTCTACTTACTGAGGTCCACACATCTTCTTGTAAGGACTTGCTGATCCATATGAAGCCATTTCATGGATGCCTTCAGATACTTCTGGCAGATCTACACATGATCAGGAGTCATGCTTAATCTGATGTGTCCTCCAAATCAGGCAGAGGAGTCAATTTGCAGTCACACTTATTCTAGTTGTCAGGGAATCCTGTCCTAACTTATGGTGAGGGTCTGAAAAATGGAAGCTGTGTAATGCTCAGTTAGACAAAAACAATCACATCACCTGCTCATAATCCTCAATAGATGTTTCCTAAGAAAGCAAAGTAAGGAGTTGAACTTCCTACTTGCTCCTTACTTTGAAATTTAGACAACAGTAAACACAAATTTCCTTGTGCCCACCATGTAATGTGGGATTCCCCTCTATATGTTATGAATATGTTTTATTACCATTTGTTAGTAAAGATGCTGCTTTGGCCTATGGCAGGATAAAATAGAGCTAGGTGGGAAAACTAGACTAAATGTGTTGAGAAAGAAGGCAATGTCTGAGACACACTGCATAGCTGCCAAAGGAGAAAAAGACTCCAGAACCTTACCAGTAAGCCACAGTCTGTTGCAATACAAAAATTAATAGAAATGGGTTAATTTAATAGATAAGAGCTAGGTAGGAATATGCCTGACCCATTGGCCAAACAGTGTTGTAATTAATATAGTTTCTGTGTGATTATTTGGATCTGGGTGTCCAGGAATCAAATGTGCAGTCTCCATTTACAACTATGTCAGATCATATTGTAGCTTGAAGAAGAAAATGGATATAGAAACCCTATACTTTCCCCATGCAGGGAGGGTATCACACACACTCTATGTTCCAGTCTTCCAACCTCTCCTTTCCAGTACATATCCACCTATGATAGCAATTTCAACATGCAACAAGGGGTATTTTGTTTGTACTCTAACAAATAAAGCTTGCCTGAGGATCAGAGTATGTAGCTACCCACTTGTTAGCCATAGAGGCCAGGCAGTTGTGGCACACACCTTTAATCCCAGCACTCAAGAGGCAGACACTGATGGATCTCTGAGAGTTCAAAGCTTCCCTGGGCTACACTAGATTGATCTAGTCTCAAAGAGAAATAGAGCCAGGCAGTGATGGCTTACACCTTTAATCCCAGTACTTGGGAGTCACACACCTTTTATTCCAGCATTTGGAATTTGGAGACGGGAAGTGCTGGGTAGAGAAAGGAATATAAGGTGGGAGGAGACAGGAACTCAAGGCATTCAGTCTGCCCATTCAGTCTGAGGATTTGTAAAGACAGGATAGCCCATTCGGTTTGAAGATTCATGGAGGTAGGATATTTCCCACTTTTGTCTGAGGATTCCATAGAGGTAAAAGGTCTCTCGAGTGGCTGGCTCCTTTACTTTTCTGATCTTTCAGCTTTCACTGTGATATCTGACTCCAGGTTTTTATTATTTTATTATTAATACTAATTAGGATTTGCTCTACAGGTATACTATTTCCCTCTCCCTTTCTAGGCACCCCTTTCTAAATTTCAGTAGGCATTTTATTTATTGTCCCCTTTCTCCCCTTTCTGTTCTTTTATTTCCCTTAGAACCAAGCAACACATGTTTAGCCTTTGTCATTTTAAAGGTTTGCTGCAGATATTCACCTCTAACCTGTCCATGCATATATGGTGGGGAGTGTTCTTTGTATAGACTGAAGAGGCACTTCTCCATGGCATATGGAAAATTGCTGATGCTGAAGGTTACCTTCTGAAGTCTGTGACAAAAGTGCTTCCCAAGCTCATGAGACCCAAGTGTTAAAACATTCATGAGAACAGCGAGACCAGAGCCACGGCAGTCTGGGTGAGAATCCAGTGGTCTCCCAGAGCTCTCTTCTGTGTAGAAGCCATGGGAGGGCTGACATTTTGCCTGCTTCCACACAGAGGTGCAGATGGCTGCTAAGCCTATTTCAGTGTGTACATGAGGAAAGGGTGAGAGCTGACAGAACAGAGCCATGGTTCTGTCCCTGGCATCAGGATGCTAAATCTATAGACAATTAAAACTGGATAACCTGAGGGAGAGGATGTGAGGAGACCACGCCTCATGAAAACCATAAAAAAAACTTGAGAAAAAAGAGGAAGAATTATTCTGATTTTACATTTTTAAAATAGGGATATTCCTCAATGCTGACTCGATCTGTGTGGGGTCACTGGGGGCATGACTACACAAACATAAATCGAATCAGACTTCAGACTCCCTATAGTGTTTTCCTTTAAAAAGGAGCCAATAAATTTGTAATACTGCCAAGCTCCAAAAGAACAGACTGAAATATCCACTGTTATAAATTCAAATTTTTTTCCCACTGAAATGGCATTTTAATTTCCTTCCATGGAATACCCTGGGGGTGTCATTTTTAAGATACTTTCTGTGTTTGATTTTTTTCTTTTTTCTTTTGGAGACATTCTAGTTGAAACAGGTACAGACACTAAAATGGATTTGATTAGAACCCACGCGGGAATCCATATCCAAACCCCAGAACAGAAATGGTATCCATGTTTTAAAATAGATTCAGTTAAAGTTAGGTTGATGCTTCCTGTCTATCCAGGGCCAGGAAAAGTATCAGTTCAGTCCCATTCATGTCCTATACATGCACCTTATATTTATTTAAAAAATACCCTTATTGATGGTTTTTCCTAACTTATCTTTACAGTATAACATGTAAGAAGGTAATCTGAGACCCTGACTTGCACTTAAAACCCAGCCTATCCATCACTTGCTACTTAAATGACTTTGCGTGAGCTCCCTCATTGTTCACAGGAGAGGGTTTTTCACACCTGCCCCTAAGATCTCTATTTGTGAGAATGATGTATAAATCAATAGGAGTATCAATGAGGGTATCACCAAGATGACAGGACAGGGATCTCAGCCTTCCCTTAACTGTTTCATCCCTCCACAGTGAGACTGAGAGTCTCGGGTGCATGTCCTATTCACCAGCCTGTGCGTGCCTACGCTCTCCACACTCCTTCCATAGCCACACAGCTCTTTAACACAGTGTGTGAGGATGTGCAGGTCTCTCCCTTGCTTTTACAGGGGAAAGTACTACTCTTTAACAAGTTCAAGGCACCAGCTTTGACAAAGCAAATGGCAAGCACTTAGCTTCAGCCTGGCTTTGTGAGACTAGAAGAATCTCTCTCTCTGAAGCAGGCTGTGTAGTTCTAAGTAAGTCTGAGTGGCACCCACACAGACACTGTACCAGCGGATTGGTTTACTCTTCCTCACTGACATCTACCATGTAAAAATTCACAAAAATATAAAAATATAAATTATTCGAGAGGAATTGAATTTATTTAATAAAAAGACAGCAAAATCAGACTTAGAGGAAAATTTAAACATATAAAAAATAACATGATCTTGCCAAGTAACACAGTAATTTTCTGATGGCCCTCCAAAAAACAGATTTGTGAGTTCTCTAACAATGAATCTTGAATAGTTTATAAAGAGGGAAGTTAGCTACAAAAGAAGTCAGACAATCAGCACATAAGGACGCTGGGCAAGGGAAGAAGAAAGAAAGGAAAGTGTTGAGCTGAGGGGTATAAAAGTGGAATGAAAGGAAATAATTTTGAGAACAGACTCATCCAAGCAGGAAAATCTGAGAACCAACAGATACGTCAATGACCAGTTCACTTCAATCAGAAGCAAACTGGAAAAGTGGAGAAAGCCTGCTAGGTTTATGAGATATCATTAAGACAGCCAGTATATGCAGTACGGGATTCCAAGGATGCAGTATGGGATTCCAAGGAGGAAAATAGAGGGGGAGGGCAAGGAGAGGTAAAAGTAAAAGAGAGAGAGAAAATGAGAATATGTTATTTTAACAGTTATCTCAAGTCTCCAGCCAGAATCATAACCAGAGAACTTTACACAAAACATATAGTACCAAGTCATCAAAAGGCAAAGATAATTTTGAAAGCAACAAGAGAAAAGCTGCTCATGACATACAAGGGAACTTCACTATGCTGCTGGTAGATCGTTCATCAGGAACTCTGCATACCAGGAGTATTCAACCTGCAGAACGCAAACATGGATGGCTGACCAAGAAATCACATGTGAAACCTTGTTCTTCAGCATGAAAGAACAATAAGCATCCTCGGGATTACCTTCCAAGATGCTGAAGGAATTCTTTAAGTTAAATAAAAGGATGCCTATGAGAAAAATGAAAAACACAGAAGTGTAAAAGTCAGTGAACTCCTATATCCTTATACGTAAGCATATTGTTTAATTCATAATGCCGTTCTATTGTTATGATGAGACAAACATCACTTTTAAGTCTGGCATAAAATAGAAAGGACAAAATTATTAAAGTTACTTTATCGTTATAACAATTAGTAATTAGATTAGTTAAAATAAATTGTGTGATTAGTACCAATTTCTAAATAGTATATAATTAAAAGTATTAAGTTTTATGTGCAAGCAAAACTATGTTGTTATCTGTAAAGACGTGCTTTTATAACTATGAGATGTTTTGTGTAAATGATTCAGTGATAAAAAGTAAAAAATTCATGAATAAGTACATTGAAGCAAAGAGAAAGGAAGTAAAGAGTGATTAAAAAAGAATAATCAAACCATAGGGAATGTGGCAAATGAGAAAGAAAGTAATTACAAGACGATCAAACCACATTTAGAAAACGGTAGCAGTAAGAGGGAAGTGGATAGCAGTAGACTCCTATAGCAGCATACCATGGGTGTACCCGGCATCAGTCTAATTAGATTCAAGGCCTACCTATTATGAAGGAACTCGTGTCTTGAACTATAAACCTAGCCAAGTATGCATGGTTGGAGTTATCATCGGCCTTAGAGAAGAATCTACTATTACGGTGTTACTAAGCCAATATAATTTGGTGCTAGGTTTTGACTCAGCATAATTCTAGCTTCTGCCTTCTTAGGAAAGTATTATCAGCACTGTCTTACTGACAGCCAGATTTCTATTTGTCCCGTTTTGAATAAATTATTCAATTTCTTTCCATGTTTACTTTATTATCTCAATGTTGGGAGAAATAATGCAAACCCACATGTTTTGTTTCTGAAGTAACAAGGAGGAATTGATTACTATTAGCATGGAAATAAGTCAGTTGTGTGGATGGGGTAGCCCAAACCAGCAACAGCTATGGCACTGAAGGGGGTCATAATATTTCTTAATTCTTCAAGTGCTGTGCTAAGAACAGGCAGATAAAGATTAAAAAAAAAATGGCTCATAAAGACCTAGCTATTTCAGCTGCAATGTCTTAAGAAATTGCTAAAGCAGTAACAATCCCACAGTTCAAATCCCCACAGCTAACCTCTGCAACCCAAAATGTCCACAGCCATGTCTCCATCAGGGCTAATGCTATGGCTGATGGCTTCTGGACCACTGGTCAATGGATTCCAGACACCACTCTTCACAGTCTTAGAAGTAATTTGAAATGCATGGAAACTGTCCTAATATTTTCACAGACCACAGCCCATATGAGCTCTGCAGTTAGAGTTGACCTTTGGTGATTTGTTCAGCAGCACAAGGCTCACAGTGCACATTTGTTTGAGTAACTGTGTCTGAGTAAACACCTGTGTGAACCAATCCCTGGACCCTGTGCCAGCTTCCCTCAGAATTAAAAACAACATAGAAGAAACAGAAGTTAAGGATTGATACTACAAAGTTCTTGGAGTTCATGTGCAGGCTCACGGGGATGCTGCAGTGGCCTCCATGGGGTAACGTTGGTAGGCACTGATGGAGAGTCAGGGTATACAGGCACCGTCAACATTACACTTCTTCAACCCTCTCTAGTTATTCCACAGACAGAAGGATCCATGTGGAAGAGGCTTAGAGACTGTGGTGTTCCTTCCCTTGCATTTCAGGAGCAGAGAGGACATGGGTAAGAGCTGTCGACATAGGCATCATGCCGGACTCCTGACTTTTGCCTGGGCAAATACCACATCTGGTGAGCTCCCTGGAATTGTTCGAATATCCTCTGTTCATTTGTAAAACTGCACTAAAGAGAGATCTTCTTTGAAATGAAGGAAAATGAAGAGGCAGGTATTTATTGTCCTATAAGAAGAAATTCTATATCAAAGACCTTTAGAGGAAGGGCCACGTGCAGAGAGGCAGGTGCAATCTGCTTCTCAGACGTGAGGCATTTGGGGAGTATGCTCCCCACTTCGCATCAACCGTTCAGTTGTCAGGTAGGTACTTTCACTTCCACCTTCCAGAAAAATAAGCCCACCGCAAGACTGTCAGACATCCAAACTGACCAGTGTAGCAGGCAAAAGGCCCTGAATTTGAGCCTTGCGTACACCAGGAAACAAAATACTTATTCTTGCGTCAGGTGATCTTCGTACAAACAGCAGCAGCAAGCAGCTGGGTCCTCACTGTGTTCTAGCCCCACGCGGCCGGAGCAGTTCTATACGAGCTAGTATCTGCAGCAGGATTATTTCAATTTCCCATGTCAGTAGACTTTAGCTACCAGGCCTATTGGAGATCAAATAGTGCTGTCAGATTAGGTCCCTTGCAACTTGGATGCAAAAACTATGTTCCTGCTTATGCATGGTATCACCTAGGGCTAGGTTAATCTCTGCTGCATTTGGTCATAACAGTTCTCTAGTGTAGACCCAAACTTATTAATAACTGAGGTGATAAAATCATATAGTTAAACTATAAAATCATTTCTGTGAGTATGATTCACAGATAGAATGCATGCAGCCTTGAAAATCCCTGAAGATCAGTCCCTGCCTTCAGGCCCATGACTTTTCCTGATTGCTCAGTGAGTCTGAGGGCAGCAGCAACCATGAGCTTCTTCCCTTTACCCTGGGCTGTTAACACAGAGTTGTTTCTTGACTCCCAGAGACAAGCATTGTCTTTACTGCAGGGGTTTTCTGTTTTCTGCTCTCTTCCTCGTTTTTCTTGTAATTTTCTTGTCAAAGTTGAGCTGTCTTTCAACGCAGGCAAAGTCAAAATATATGTGGCAAAGAGTGTGTTGTTGCAGAGGCAGAAGTCGGAGTGTCTCCAGGCAAGGTCTTGTTTCAAATTTAGTATAAAGGAAATCTCTTTGTGCACCTTTATCTTCATTAAAAGATTGACCCAACAGAATTTTAGTCTAAAAATTTAAGGTTCTATACTGCATATATATCCCCAGGAAAACAGTGTTTCCTGGGGATTATTACTTTATTCCACCTGTACAGAAATTTAATTTACAATATTTAATCAAATGGTGCATTAAGAGCCCAGCTATTCCATGTGGCAAGAGCAGCTTCTCAGTGAAGCAGCCCAGCCCTGTGTCTGTAAGAAGGAACCCATGTCCTCATTGTGCCCTTCATTTCTATTTGTAGCGTAGACCCTTAGAGGATATGAATAAAATCTGACTACTCTACAGATGCTCACTCTCATTCAGTTTAACATGAAATTTTAGGAACTCAGAGCTTATGCACAGCAACAAAGAAAGCCAAATGACCAAATGACATCATTTCTAAGACTTTAATTATTTTTCTTTCTTTTTCTATTTTTGTATCCTTAAGATCTCGTTTTTTCCCTAATTTTTCTAATTTATTTTTTCTCCCACTGAGGTAGAATAATAGCATCACAGTCATGAAATGACCAAAAAACCCAACTGAATCTTCCCTTGGCCAGATTCAAGTGACCAGTAAGCACTGATGCATGCTCTGGTGTGTGTGTGTGTGTGTGTGTGTGTGTGTGTGTGTGTGTGTTGTATATAAACATGAGTGTGGGAATGCATACATGCTGGGGTCACAGGGGAACTTCTGTGTCCTTCTTCTTCTTCTTCTTCTTCTTCTTCTTCTTCTTCTTCTTCTTCTTCTTCTTCTTCTTCCTCCTCCTCCTCCTCCTCCTCTTCCTCCTCCTTCTTCCTCTCTCTCTCTCTCTCTCTCTCTCTCTCTCTCTCTCTCTCTCTCTCC